>NC_084567.2:29742500-29775000 GCF_033978685.3 Nerophis lumbriciformis | reverse complement strand
CTTTTTGACACCTAGACAAAATCCAGACTTTTTGACACCTAGACAAAATCCAGACTTTTTGACACTCAGAAAAAATCCCGATATTTTGACATTTAGAAAAAATCCTGACTTTGTGACAAAAAAAAATCCTGACTTTGTAGATACTACAAAGACCCGTGACTTGAGTCCACAGCTCCATATATATATATATATATATATATATGTATGTGTATATATATATATATATATATATATATATATATATATATATATATATAAATGATAAATGGGTTGTTGCGCTTTTCTACCTTCAAGGTACTCAAAGCGCTTTGACACTACTTCCACATTTACCCATTCACACACACATTCACACACTGATGGAGGGAGCTGCCATGCAAGGCGCTAACCAGCACCCATCAGGAGCAAGGGTGAAGTGTCTTGCTCAGGACACAACGGACATGACGAGGTTGGTACTAGGTGGGGATTGAACCAGGGACCCTCGGGTCGCGCACGGCCACTCTTCCACTGCGCCACGCCGTCCCCATATATATATATATACAAACTAAGGATTCACCACTATTAGAACACGCAAAACAAATTTAAGTAAAACACAAACTACTGCTATATGTGTATATATATACATATATATATATATATATATATATATATATATATATACACACATAGCAGTAGTTTGTGTTTTACTTAAATTTGTTTTGCGTGTTCTAATTGTGGTGAATCCTTAGTTTAGAAAAAATCCAGACTTTTTGACACTTAGAAAAAAATCCCAATTTTTTTGACACTTAAAAAAAATCCCAACTTTTTGACACTTGGAAAAAATCCAGACTTTTTGACACTTAGAAAAATCCAGACTTTTTGACAGAAGAAATCCAGACTTTGTAGATACTACAAGTCCCGTAACTTGAGTCCACAGCTCCGTATATATATATATATATATATATATATATATATATATATATATATATATATATATATATATATATATATATATATATATACTGTACGTTAGATCAGGAAAAAAATACAGAGGCTATATCATCCCTACAAGCTTGTTTCGATATAGCCTCTGTATTTTTCCTGACCTAACGTACAGTATATTCCGCTCTATCCCGGTATTGAGCACTGTATAACGGATAAACCTCAGAAACCTTGACTATATATACATATATATGTTGCAATAAAGTACAACAAATAAAACAATCCACACAATAACTAATATCAATATGACTCTTACCCCATACTCTCCAGTGCTGTGGTTGGTCATGGCCCAAAGGTCGATGTCAATATCCCTGGCGTTTTTGTGGTCTGTGGAAACAAGGCCCGTCACACCTGGCAACAACATGAAAAGGTGTGGTCAGACATTGCGATGTCATACTTAATTACCAAGTGCCGATGCTGACACTTAAGTATAAGGAGTCATATTTAGAGCAGTGTCAAGTGTTTAGTGAACTACACACAATTAAGATGTTGCTGTTTTTTTCTGTTCTTGTTGGAGCAAGTTCTTCCAAGCGTTTTTAGTTTCTCGCGTGGAACAATTTGACGGGTCTTAATAAAGGCAGTTCTTTCTCCCTGGCTATAAATCCTGTCAACAAACACACAACTTTGATGTGCATTATTTTATTTTAAATAATTGGGTGCAAATTAATGTTGGTACAGTTAGTTTTTTAAAGGGGAACTGCACTTTTTATTTTTATTTTGGAATTTTTCACAATCATTATAAAAGACATGATGACGGATGTATTTTTTTTAATGCATTCTAACTCGTAAATGGCTGCATTGCTTACAACGGAGCTAATGGTAGGTCCTCTATTCTGCCCAGAATGTCAGTGACTCGCATGGCAGCGGTAGTTGTGACCCCAAGATGCAGGAGACAGGAGGACGACGTGCAGGTCTTTTAATTATATTTAACACAACAGGTGCAGCAGGGAAGTGCACGAAAACATAGCAGCCTACAGCAAACTGAGTCAGTGACATTTACAAAGAAACAATCCTCGAGCCCTGAAGAAAAGGCGAGGCAGGCATTTATAGAAGCCAGCTGATTGACAACCACTACCAGGTGTGGCCAGGCAGCCAATCAGCTGCAGGTGAGAGGAGAGAGCGCTCAGGGAGACATGCAGGAAAAGGAACTGAAAAAAAGAGCGCTACACAGGAAATAAACCAACTAATGAAGCATAACAAACCGTGAATGTGACAGATCGTCAGACATAAAACCTAATAAAAAACATCCAAAAAGCACCAACAATGCTCTATTTACATTTCGTGACTTGAATATTAACCAAGTATTAGTGATATTGTTATTAGAAAGCGCTAACACAGACAAACTATTTTTGAAAAAATCCCGACTTTTTGACACTTAAAAAAAATCCCGACTGTGACACTTAGACAAAATCCAGACATTTTGACACTTGGAAAAAATCCAGACTTTTTGATATTTAGAAAAAATCCAGACTTTTTGACATTTAGAAAAAATCCAGACTTTTTGACATTTAGAAAAAAATCCAGACTTTTTGACACTTAGAAAAAATCCAGACTTTTTGACATTTAGAAAAAATCCAGACTTTTTGACACTTGGAAAAAATCCAGACTTTTTGACACTTGGAAAAAATCCAGACTTTTTGACACTTAGAAAAAATCCAGACTTTTTGACACTTGGAAAAAATCCAGACTTTTTGACATTTAGAAAAAATCCAGACTTTTTGACACTTAGAAAAAATCCAGACTTTTTGACACTAAGCAAAAATCCAGATTTTTTGACATTTAGAAAAAATTCAGACTTTTTGACACTTGGAAAAAATTTAGTTTTTTTGACAGAAAAAAATCCAGATTTTTTGACACTTATAAATAATCCCAATTTTGTGACACTTACAAAAAAAAATCCAGATTTTGTGACACTTGGAAAGAATCCCGACTTTTTGACATTTAGAAAAAATCCCGATTTTTTGACATTTAGAAAAAATCTAGACTTTTTGACACTTATGAAAAATCCAGACTTTTTGACACTTATTAAAAATCCAGACTTTTTGACACTAAGAAAAAATCCCGATTTTTTGACATTTCGAAAAAAATCCCGATTTTTTGACATTTCGAAAAAATCCCGATTTTTTGACATTTCGAAAAAAATCCAGATTTTTTGACATTTCGAAAAAATGCAGACTTTTTGACTCTTGGAAAAAATCCAGACTTTTTGACTCTTGGAAAAAATCCAGACTTTTTGACCCTTGGAAAAAAATCTTTTTTTTTTTACAGAAAAAATCCTGACTTTTTGACACTTAGAAAAAATCCTGACTTTGCGACACTTAGAAAAAATCCCAACTTTTTGACACTTAGTAAAAGGAACTGAAAATAAGAGCTAATGAAGCATAACAAACTGTGAATGTGACAGATCTTCACACATAAAACCCAATAAAAAACATCCAAAAAGCACCAACAATGCTCTATTTACATTTCGTGACTTGAATAATAACCAAGTATTAGTGATATTGTTATTAGAAGCGCTAACACAGACAAACTATTTATAGCAGCGCCGCGTGTCTATATTGACGTCTATATCGGCTGGTGAGCTGCTTCCTCGCCACGGTGCTTGTGGAAGTTTATTCTAGATCATAAATAATGCCTCTCATCTTGATAGTAGAGAGATAAGGACGTATTCCGGCAAGTTGGTACACTTTGTCAGCCGATTTATACCCGGAAATGGCGAGAATGACACAAAAAGACGCTTGTTTGCACGCCTTTTCCTGGCAACGATTATGAGTCAACCTTCATCTAAATGGGAATATTACAAGATTCTATCAGTTGACATCCTAATAATAGCAGACATTGTACAGTAAGTGATGTTTTATTATGTTTGTTGGCTCTCATGAAGTCTGCAGAGAGTAGAAATCAGTTATGTAGTGGGGAAAAAAGCGAACGTTGTGTTGTGTTTCTTAAACTAATGCACCGCGTATGCTTAAAATGAGTAAAATACGTAAATATTATATGTTATTATAAATTTGCACGTTATTATATTACATACCGTATTTTTCGGACTATAAGTCGCAGTTTTTTTCATAGTTTGGCCGGGGGTGCGAGTTATACTCAGAAGCGACTTATGTGTGAAATTATTAACACATTACCGTAAAATATCAAATAATATTATTTAGCTCATTCACGTAAGAGACTAGACATATAAGATTTCATGGGATTTAGCGATTAGGAGTGACAGATTGTTTGGTAAACGTATAGCATGTTCTATATGTTATAGTTATTTGAATGACTCTTACCATAATATGTTAAGTTAACATACCAGGCACGTTCTCAGTTGGTTATTTATGCCTCATATAACGTACACTTATTCAGCCTGTTGTTCACTATTCTTTATTTATTTTAACCTTCGTCTTGTGTTAGGGTCGGTACCGACCCGTTTTAGTTTTTAAATGCATAAAAGAACTACATAAATTTATTTTTTGCATCAAGGCTTTTTGACTTTGTCAGGAACCTCTATTTCAACAAAATAAAACAGTTTTTGTTTTTTTCACTAAATTATAAAATGTTCTGGTTGAAATTATGACCTTGGTGTTGTTAGGGTCGGTTTCGACCCAGTTATAAAAATAAGATTATAAAGCAATAATTAGAGGCAAAACTGAACACACTGACAACCAGCTCCTCTCCCAATCATGTGAGCTTTGGGGGATTCTCATTTTACCTTGTCATCCAGTACAAAAAACAAAGACGGACATGTGAGGTCAATTCAGTATAGAGTTGGTGACTTGCAGAGTGCACATCTCCAATTTGCAGCATGCAAAAATGAAAAAAAGATTTACAGTGAGAGAAATTCTAGATAATATTTTTGGTAAAAATGAGGGAGAGGACACAGAGCAGCATAGTGATACGGATGAACAGGTTTCTGAGGAGGAGTATCATCCAGAAGACACAGACACATCTGATGAGTCTGATGAGGAGGTCATACCAAAGACTATAAAAATGGAAGCCATTACCTCTCTGCTTGTCACTCAGCATCAAGGGTTGGAATTAAAGTACCAATGATTGTCACACACACACTAGGTGTGGCGAAATTATTTTCTGCATTTGACCCATCACCCTTGATCACCCCCTGGGAGGTGAGGGGAGCAGTGGGCAGCAGCGGTGGCCGCGCCCGGGAATCATTTTTGGTGATTTAACCCCCGATTCCAAGCCTTGATGCTGAGTGCCAAGCAGGGAGGTAATGGCTCCCATTTTTATAGTCTGTGGTATAACTCGGCCGGGATTTGAACTCACAACCTACCGATCTCAGGGCGGACACTCTAGCCACTAGGCCACTGAGTAGGTCTGGGGGTTAAATTGGGGGTTAAATCACCAAAAATGATTCCCGGGCGCGGCACCGCTGCTGCTCACTGCTCCCCTCACCTCCCAGGGGATGAACAAGGTGATGGGTCAAATGCAGAGGACAAATTTCACCACACCTAGTGTGTGTGTGACAATCATTGCTACTTTAACTTTAACTTAACTTAACTTGATTTGCTGTTGTTTGTTTGACCTTGCAAATCTATATTTTGTGTTATGACTTGTTTTGCTTTTCATTTTGTGTTAGTCTTAAAGTTCTGTTGCTGAAAAAAATACTTTTTAGCCTTTTTCTTGAAGTAAATATATATGGGTCAAAATTGACCCGTAACACCATATATGTTACTTTAGTTAAAATTATTAAAATGAAAAAATAAATTAATCTAATCTAATCTAATCTAATACCTCTCACTTATAGTCAGGTAACACAACAACCTTTTATTTATTTATACCATTCTCTTGAGATTCATTTTACAGTTTTTTAAATTGAAATCGAGGGGTATACTGACAAAAAAAAGGGCCAATGGCCCACACCAAAAAATATTAAAACCAATATTTTCATGGATAAGGAAGCCTAACAAGGTAACCAAGAGATGAGAAACAAATTGGATGATAGATAATTGTTTTTAGTGTATTTTACAGCTGATTTAAGACATGGGTCAAAACCGACCCGTTAACATAAGAGATGGTAACAGAAAGCTAACACAAGAGGAAGGTTAAATTGCCTTTCAAATGTCTATTCTTGGTGTTAGGTTTTATCAAATACATTTCCCCCAAAAATGCGACTTATACTCGAGTGTGACGTATATATGTTTTTTTCCTTCTTTATTGTGCATTTTTGGCCGGTGTGACGTATACTCCGGAGTGACTTATAATCCGAAAAATACGGTATCATTTTTTTAATTGTAACAAAAAAACTTGAGGCATTGATGACATGGATTTCTTTTCCAGGCCTACTTTGAAATGACTCTTTAGCAGTGTTGGGACTAACGCATTAGTTTCGGCGGTAACTAGTAATCTAACGCGTTATTTTTTATATTCAGTCACTCAGTTACCGTTACTACATGATGCGTGACTGCGTTATTTTACGTTATTTTTCATGTAGTATCGGCTAGAAACAGAAGATCTGAGTGTGTTTTATTGCAGCGCTGCGGTGTCGTCCTTCTGTGTCACAAGGAAAAGAAAAGGCGTGCTTTGTGTGGGTGGGGGCAGGGGGAGGGGGCTCCCAGACCGTAGTTGAGGGGCGCAGGGGAGACGTTCCTCCAGGGCCTATTGTACTTCGGGGCTAACCACCTTCACTTTACCCGGTCTTTACAGCTGAGGGTGAATGACGAGCCCGGCGGTTTGTTGTAACTTTGTGACTTTATTGGACACCGCCATCCACCAAGCTAGAGCACCTGCACACACTCACTGTCTCCGGTCCCTCACCTTTCTCGCCCACTCACTCACTAACGTCACTCACCTCACATGCTATCATATCTTAAAGGGCCACACACACACACACACACACATACGCTACTCTCATAACAACTAACAAGACATCATGGCGAAGCCAGAAGTCGAGTTTCTTAACATGGACACATTCTCAATACTTTTCTTTTGTCGAGCACAAAGAAAATAACATTTTAGTTAAATGTAAGTTGTGTCTTGGATCAAAGATCCTATCTACTTAAAGTTAAAGTTAAAGTTAAAGTGCCGTTATGTTGCAGATATTTAAAATAGTTTTGTCAATTTGTTCTGGCCTGAAATAAATTGGCCCTTTAAACATATCTTTGTCTTTGTGTGTTGTATGTAGACCACATTGCTTTCTGAGTTCAGTGATGCAAATGCATGTCAAGTTGATTAACAGATTGTATTATTCTCCAGTGCAATTACAGTACTGAAATGAGGGCTAAAAGGGCATTAATGGGAGCCTTAAAAAAAAGAAGAAGTAACTAAATAGTTACTTTTCACAGTAACGCATTACGTTTTGGTGTAAGTAACTGAGTTAGTCACTGAGTTACTTTTGAAATAAAGTAACTAGTAACTGTAACTAGTTACTGGTTTTCAGTAACTAACCCAACACTGCTCTTTAGTACGCATGTAAGTTAGGCCGCAACGTTTGCTCACCCCAAATTTGACGGTTCTGTGTCCTCATTGTGATGTTGATGCCATCGTTTTGTGCTCCACCCTCAGCCAGTGTTTCCTCCAAGGCCTTTGCATAAAGCACGAAGCCATCGTAAAAACAGCCAGCGATGTAGTCCATCTGCAACGTGATCACCCGTCATTCTCAGATTTGGGTTCCGCCATTAAAGTACCAATGTTGACATGATGCCACCGGCCTTTTGGAATGTACATCATGTAGCACAGTGACGAGGATTGCAATGGATACCTATACTGAACCTACCAGTGATGGTTCCAAGTGCACGCCAAAATCCTTCTTTGCTCTGGCGTGGAGTCTTCTCTGAAAGTCTCTGTACTCGGGGTTATCAGGAGGTCGGTATGTAATGACCAAAACAGACTAAAAAGACAGAAAAAGATTGAGTCATAATTGTGCAACATGATAAAGTGAGCAATGTACAAGTAGGGTTGTCCCGAATCCCGATCCCATAATGATATTGGATCTCGGCCCGAAAAAAAACAAGTATGGGATTGTACGTGCTTGCATTTAAAATGTGTGATATCATCTCCGATACAAGCAGTCCTGCAGCGTGTTTACTTGTGCAAAGTTGGACAGCCTGTTAACATCTAAGGCCCCTTCTACACTAAGACCCTGTCTACAATAAGCCGGATAAGTCATTAAACAAATAATTATTTAGCCTAAGCCCTGTTTCGGCCACACTAAACTAGAGATGTCCGATAATATCGGACTCCCGATATTATCGGCCGATAAATGCTTTAAAATGTAATATCGGAAATTATCGGTATCGGTTTCAAAAAGTAAAATGTATGACTTTTTAAAACGCCTCTGTACGGAGTGGTACACGGACGTAGGGAGAAGTACAGAGCAGTTGCGTCTCCCAGTCATACTTGCCAACCCTCCCGATTTTCCCGAGAGACTCCCGAATTTCAGGGCCCCTCCCAGAAAATCTCCCGGGGAAACCATTCTCCCGAATTTCCCCCGATTTCCACCCAGACAACAATATTGGGGGCGTGCCTTAAAGGCACTTCATTTACATGCCGGCCCAATCACATAATATCTACGGCTTTTCATACACACAAGTGAATCCCAAGCATACTTGGTCAACAGCCATACAGGTCACACTGAGGGTGGCCGTATAAACAACTTTAACACTATTACAAATATGTGCCACACTGTGAACCCACACCAAACAAGAATGAAAAACACATTTCGGGAGAACATCCGCACCGTAACACAACATAAACACAACAGAATAGATACCCAGAACCCCTTGCAGCACTAATTCTTCCGGGACGCTAAAATATACACCCCACCTTCAGTCTATCTTAGATGAGCTCAGGCCCAGCGAAGCCGGCGGAGTTTCTGGGTGTTGTTAATAAATGGCTTTCACTTTGCATAGTAGAGTTTTAACTTGCACTTACAGATGTAGCGACGAACTGTAGCTACTGACAGTGGTTTTCTGAAGTGTTCCTGAGCCCATGTGGTGATAACCTTTACACACTGATGTCGCTTTTTGATGCAGTACCGCCTGAGGGATCGAAGGTCCGTAATATCATCTCTTACGTGCAATGATTTCTCCAGATTCTCTGAACCTTTTAATGATATTACGGACCGTAGATGGTGAAATCCCTAAATTCCTTGCAATAGCTCGTTGAGAAATGTTGTTCTTAAACTGTTGGACAACTTGCTCACGCATTTGTTCAAAAAGAGGAGACCCTCGCCCCATCCTTGTTTGTGAATGACTGAGCATTTCATGGAAGCTGCTTTTATACCCAATCATGGCACCCACCTGTTCCCAATTAGCCTGTTCACCTGTGGGATGTTCCAAATAAGTTTTTGATGAGCATTCCTCAACTTTCTCAGTATTTTTTGCCACTTTTTTGAAGAATGTTGCACGCATCAAATTCCAAATGAGCTAATATTTGCAAAAAATAACAACGTTTTCCAGTTCGAACGTTAAGTATCTTGTCTTTGCAGTCTGTTCAATTGAATATAAGTTGAAAAGGATTTTCAAATCCTTGTATTCTGTTTTTATTTACCATTTACACAACATGCCAACTCTACCGGTTTTGGGTTTTGTACACAAAGTGATGAACAACTCTTTGTGTTACATTTAATCGTGTCCAAGCAGGATCTATCAAGCACTGTGCTCCCACGTGGTGAGGCGTTCAAGTGCACTGTGTCAGGCGAATAAGCCTTCAGACAGTCCCTCTACATTTATTATTGCTTGGACAGCAAAATCCGCTTTTTTTTCTCTTTTTTTTTTTTCAAGCACCCTTTAAAATTGAAGCTATAAAGAGGTGAGTCTTGTGATATTCCAGAAAACACACTAGGAATGGCTAAACAAAAGTGGCGCGTTCTGGAGAGCCCAATTAAAGTGATTGAAAAGACGTCATTCTGTTTCTCTTTAAAGAAATCAATATTTCATGACAGTATACCAGATCCTTCTGAAAAGCAGCGTCCTCTGCAGTGGACCTTTGTGTTTAGCACAACAGTTATTATTTTCTATAATGTGTAACCTTGACAAAACAGAAGTCCACTGCAAAGGAAGCTGCTTCTCCGGGGGATATACGTATTGTGTGTGTGTTGGCTGTACCTTAAAGACCTTGATGAGATCGTTCCAATCCGTGTCAGGGTTCTGCCAAGGTTTGCGCTCCATCAAGCTCTCGGCGAAAACATCCAGATAAAAAATGGCGTAGTTTTCTGGGTCTTGGATCTCACTCTGGAAGAGTTTCATGATGCTTAAGAAAGTGTCCAGAGGCCCACAGATGTACACGACTGTAACAAAATAAACAAACAATTTAGATCCAATTATCGAGTTAAAAATAACTCAGCATCTAATGTCTCTCTTACAAAAAAAAAATCTGTTGCATATTTTAGAAGTGTGCATGAGTAGTATTAGTAGTATAAGATAGAGATGAGGCTGGCAGAATAAATCAAACCTGAAACTACTTTCAGCAATATAACCAGACTTTTTGCAGATCATAAATAGAATGCTTACATTGCCATGTTTATCATACATTCATTTATTTGTAATTAATTGGGTAACACTTTAGTATGGGGAACATATTCACCATTAATTAGTTGCTTATTAACATGCAAATTAGTAACATATTGGCTCTTACTTAGTCATTATTAAGTACTTATTAATGCCTTATTCTGCATGGCCTTATTATACAACCAGTAACTAAGAGTCGTCCCTCAATAACTTCAGAATGATTTGCTTATTAGTAACTAGAGACGATATTATCGGCCGATAAATGCGTTAAAATGTAATATCGGAAATGATCGGTATCGTTTTTTTTATTATCGGTATCGTTTTTTTATTTTTTATTTTTTATTTTTTTATTAAATCAACATAAAAAACACAAGATACACTTACAATTAGTGCACCAACCCAAAAAACCTCCCTCCCCCATTCACACTCATTCACACAAAAGGGTTGTTTCTTTCTGTTATTAATATTCTGGTTCCTACATTATATATCAATATATATCAATACAGTCTGCAAGGGATACAGTCCGTAAGCACACATGATTGTGCGTACTGCTGGTCCACTAATAGTACTAACATTTAACAGTTAATTTTACTAATTTTCATTAATTACTAGTTTCTATGTTACTGTTTTTATATTATTTTACTTTCTTTTTTATTCAAGAAAATGTTTTTAATTTATTTATCTTATTTTATTTTATTAATTTTTTTTAAAAGTACCTTATCTTCACCATACCTGGTTGTCCAAATTAGGCATAATAATGTGTTAATTCCACGGCTGTATATATCGGTTGATATCGGTATTGGTTGATATCGGATATCGGCAAAAAGCCATTGTCGGACATCCCTATTAGTAACCCTAACCCTAATCCTAACACCAACCTTAACCCTAACCCTTATATGTTCCCCTAGTGTCCAAATAACTCTAAATTAAGTCTTTGTTACTTAGAATATGTTCCCCATACTAAAGTGTTACCATTGATGTATATAATATATGTATTTCTTATTTACAAATACAATTTGCAAAAAAAAAAAAAAAAAAAAAGGTTTTATATCTTTTTTTAAATTTTGTTAAGTAAAGTATTATTTTACCGTTTGGGTCAGACCTGCACAAATTAAGTAACTGTTACGTGCGGGGGGTCGCAGCTTTCTGCGAGGTTCGTTCCCCCGGGATGCAAACGGACCACTCCGGACAGGACGTGCAGGTAGGAACATGATTTATTCTTCAAAACTCAAGGAAGTACCAAAAACCGAAAACAAGCCGAAACAACAACGTGCCGATCGCACTGGAAGCTAAGGCTACCACTTAGCATAGACTAGAACAGTGGTTCTCAAATGGGGGTACGCGTACCCCTGGGGGTACTTGAAGGTATGCCAAGGGGTACGTGAGATTTTTTTTAAATGTCTGTCAAAAAGAACTGTGAAAAGAAATGCAACAATGCAATAATCAGTGTTGACAGCTAGATTTTTTTGTGGACATGTTCCATAAATATTGACGTTAAAGATTTCGTTTTTTGTGAAGAAATGTTTAGAATTAAGTTCATGAATCCAGATGGATCTCTATTACAATCCCCAAAGAGGGCACTTTAAGTTGATGATTACTTCTATGTGTAGAAATCTTTATTTATAATTGAATCACTTGTTTATTTTTCAACAAGTCTTTAGTTATTTTTATATCTTTTTTTCCAAATAGTTCAAGAAAGACCACAACAAATGAGCAATATTTTGCACTGTTATACAATTTAATAAATCAGAAACTGATGACATAGTGCTGTATTTTACTTCTTTATCTCTTTTTTTCAACCAAAAATGCTTTGCTCTGATTAGGGAATACTTGAATTAAAAAAAATGTTCACAGGGGGTACATCACTGAAAAAAGGTTGAGAACCACTGGACTAGAAGACAAGGAATACTCACGTAGCAGGTTGCGTGTAGCAAACATGAAGCCATGCCGACTGACCGGCTAAAGGCAGACTTAAATAATGCCTCTGATTAGTGCTCAGGGAACAGGTGAGCGTCCCGAACACCAATCAGAGGGAGGTGGAAATAATAAGTAGCCAAGGTAACTAAACAAACTCAAGGGTGCACGACAACAGGAACGAAGGGAGTCCAAAACTAACAGAAAATAACAAAAACATGATCCGGGCCACGGATCATGACAGTAACCTCTTAAGTGACTCTTAAGTGACTCGGCGATCCTGAACCAATCAGGATCGCCGGGTGGGATTTCATAAATGTGGCGTAGCGTTGAAGCAACCGTTTGATTCAAACAACAATGTCGGCAAGCAGCCCTTGCTGCGTCGTGTGCTGACATTGATTCTGCTATTGCAACTGTTTTGTCGAATCTATCGAATATTAATTACTTAAAAGATGAACAGAGAACAGTTTGGAAGGCATTTATTGGTGGCAAGGATGTTTCGGCTCTTCTTCCGACCGAGTTTGGATTTCCCAGCGTCGCTCTCATCAGCGTCACGGGTTGATTTTCGATATGAGTGGTTTATCCAATCACATACAATGATTTTTTTTTACAAGGCCCCGCCTTCTGAAATGCAGCTCCTATTGAGAAATCCCAGATCCTTGTGTGCAGCTCAGTGAACTACAAGGATCTGACGAGAGTCAGGTTACAAATTAAGGCCCGGGGGCCACATGCGGCCCGTTAAGCTTTTCAATCTGGCCCACCAGACATTCCCAAATCATTTTTTTAGATCTTTAAGATGGAAACTGTAGCTGCCATTATGATGTGCAGTGATGTTTCCAAATGACCGTAAGTCTTGAACTATACAAAGTATTTCAATGGTTGGAATCTGCGCTTTTGCATGATATACTAGTTACTATGGTCATCTACGTCACAGCAGCTCAGACGAGGTACCAAGCAGTGTGGGTGGGGAGCGTTTCCACAGAGTGTTTCCAGAGCGGCCAGCCTGAAATGCGGGTGTCAGGGACAGACGCGGAAGGAGATTTTTAGAACAAAGTTCTCAAGCTTAGTGATATATCAGATGTATCAGATTGTAGGTGGGTTTTTTGTTACCCTTCGTGTTCATATTTCATTGTGTTGTTGCATTTTTGTTGCGTTTCTCTTGGTTGTAAAATATGTCGATCGAGAGGGGGTGTGACGTTCATATGTTGTCAATATTCAGTGTTTTATAGTTAATATTGTAAATCCCAATATTTTTTAAATTACAAACCCCGTTTCCATATGAGTTGGGAAATTGTGTTAGATGTAAATATAAACGGAATACAATGATTTGCAAATCCTTTTCAACCCATATTCAATTGAATGCACTACAAAGACAAATATTAACTAACTTGGAATTTCATGGCTGCAACACGTGCCAAAGTAGTTGGGAGAGGGCATGTTCTCCACTGTGTTACATGGCCTTTCCTTTTAACAACACCCAGTAAACGTTTAGGAACTGAGGAGACACATTTTTAAAGCTTCTCAGGTGGAATTCTTTCCCATTCTTGCTTGATGTACAGCTTAAGTTGTTCAACAGTCCGGGGGTCTCCGTTGTGGTATTTTAGGCTTCATAATGCGCCAAACATTTTCAATGGGAGACAGGTCTGGACTACAGGTAGGCCAGTCTAGTACCCGCACTCTTTTACTATGAAGCCACGTTGATGTAACACGTGGCTTGCCATTGTCTTGCTGAAATAAGCAGGGGCGTCCATGGTAACGTTGCTTGGATGGCAACATATGTTGCTCCAAAACCTGCATGTACTTTTCAGCATTAATGGCTCCTTCACAGATGTGTAAGTTACCCATGTCTTGGGCACTAATACACCCCCATACCATCACAGATGCTGGCTTTTCAACTTTGCGCCTATAACAATCCGGATGGTTATTTTCCTCTTTGGTCTGGAGGACACGACCTCCACAGTTTCCAAAAACAATTTGAAATGTGGACTCGTCAGACCACAGAACACTTTTCCACTTTGTATCAGTCCATCTTAGATGAGCTCAGGCCCAGCAAAGCCGACGGCGTTTCTGGGTGTTGTTGATAAACGGTTTTTGCCTTGCATAGTAGAGTTTTAACTTGCACTTACAGATGTAGCGACCAACTGTAGTTACTGACAGTGGGTTTATGAAGTGTTCCTGAGCCCATGTGGTGATATCCTTTACACACTGATGTCGCTTGTTGATGCAGTACCGCCTGAGGGATCGAAGGTTAGGGCTTAACTGCTTACGTGCAGTGATTTCTCCAGATTCTCTGAACTCTTTGATGATATTACGGACCGTAGATGGTGAAATCCCTAAATTCCTTGCAATAGCTGGTTGAGAAAGGTTTTTCTTAAACTGTTCAACAATTTGCTAACGCATTGTTGACAAAGTGGTGACCCTCACCCCATCCTTGTTTGTGAATGACTGAACATTTCATGGAATCTACTTTTATACGCAATCATGGCACCCACCTGTTCCCAATTTGCCTGTTCACCTGTGGGATGTTCCAAATAAGTGTTTGATGAGCATTCCTCAACTTTATCAGTATTTATTGCCACCTTTCCCAACTTCTTTGTCACGTGTTGCTGGCATCAAATTCTAAAGTTAATGATTATTTGCAAAAAAAAAAATGTTTATCAGTTTGAACATCAAATATGTTGTCTTTGTAGCATATTCAACTGAATATGGGTTGAAAATGATTTGCAAATTATTGTATTCCGTTTATATTTACATCTAACACAATTTCCCAACTCATATGGAAACGGGGTTTGTATTATGCCATGGGAAACATTTTTCCTTCATGCGGCCCTTGAGCTAAAATGAGTTTGACACCCCTGTTGTAGATCATAAATCATGCCTCTGACCTGAAAAAGTAGATGGCTGAGAATATAATCTGACAAGATGAGACACTTTGACAGCCATCTAGGACCTGGAACTGGTGAAAACGACACGAAAAGCGCTTGTATTGCAATCTACATCAAATAAAATATGCATAGTGCCTTAAATCATCCAGCAGCAATACAATTATTAAAGAAAACTGCTGAATAGACGATATGTCTAATATTTTTTATTTCGAACCATCACATACGGAGGATTTTTGTGTGTCCATCATTTGTCTGTGCTGACGATGGACTATTATCATTATTATCGACTCCTCTTTGCCTTATTCTTTTTATTTTCCTATGTTAATGATGTTAGATCTGTGTTGTTGTTGTTGGGGACAAGTGTTGTAAATTAGCTTCGATGCATACATTGGATAACTGTTTCAGATATCTATGTTTCAGATATATGTCCCTATTTCAAATAACCCTTAAAAACTGATCCTGCAGCCCTGTGTGGAACTCTCATTTTGCACGTCCTTCTGACACGTGCCAAATAAAACACAAAATAGTGCTTGGCCGCCCAAAATAGAGTTTGATCACCGAAAACAGAAACCGGATGTTGTGTGTAAACAAGACACACAAGACTGTCTGGAGCGGAGTCAGCAAGTCTGCGATGTATACGTACTTTATTATATCCCAGATAGACCCGCGGATAGCCATCTACAAAATGTGCAATGGTTAAGAGGACGGTGGCGGCTTTTAAGGAGAGAAAGTCCAACTGGAGTAGCAGCTCGAAGCAAGTGTGACGTCATGCTCGCTGCAGCTCTCTTTTCGTCAGGGACATCGAGAGACAGAAGTAGAGTCTCTAAATAAAAGTACATTGTATAAGAACACCAGAAAAAGCATGCTAGATTTGTTGATAGTTGTTTTTAATTTAAAAAAAAATACTCCTTAAAAGTCTCTACTAGGGTTGTACGGTATACCCATCGTTGTCACATTGCTGGTTTACGAGCAGAGGAGCATGTTCGGCAGCGCACAATCACCGAGTACCATACTTGCCAACCTTGAGACCTCCAAATTCGGGAGATTGGGGTTGGGGGGGATGTTGAAGTGGGCGGGGTCGGGGTGGTCGGGGCCGGGGGCGGGGGCGGGGTTAAGGGGGGAGGAGTATATTTATAGCTAGAATTCACTGAAATTCAAGTATTTCTTATATATATATATATATATATATATATATATATATATATATATATATATATATATATATATATATATATATATATATATATATAAATACTTGACTTTCAGTGAATTCTAGCTATATATGTGTATATATATATATATATATATATATATATATATATGTATGCATTTTATATATATATATATATATATATATATACATACATACAAATAAAAGAAATACTTGAATTTCAGTGTTGATTTATTTACACATATACACACATAACACTCCTCAACTCATTGTTGTATTAGAAAGTGCAACGCTTTGCAGCCAGTAGCACAGCCTTTGAAGGAGCATAGGTATGGGCAGTGTAATCTTCTGGGTTGGAGTCAATACCTAGGCGAGGTGATGAAGTTGCGTCTCTTTACTTCAGGGGTCGGCAACCCGCGGCTCTAGAGCCGCATGCGGCTCTTTAGCGCCGCCCTAGTGGCTCTCTGGAGCTTTTTCAAAAATGTATGAAAAATGGAAAAAGACGAGGGAAAAAAATAATTGTTTTTGTTTTAATATGGTTTCTGTAGGAGGACAAACATGACACAAACCTCCCTAATTGTTATAAAGCACACTGTTTATATTAAACATGCTTCACTGATTCGAGTATTTGGCGAGCGCCGTTTTGTCCTACTAATTTTGGCGGTCCTTGAACTCACCGTAGTTTGTTTACATGTATAACTTTCTCCGACTTTCTAGGACGTGTTTTATGTCAGTTCTTTTTCGTCTCATTTTGTCCACCAGACTTTTAACGTTGTGCATGAATGCACAAAGGTGAGTTTTGTTGATGTTATTGACTTGTGTGGAGTGCTAATCAGACATATTTGGTCACTGCATGACATGCCGACCCCTGCTTTACTTCATATTTCAGAACAGACTCCCACACTTGCCGTCAGGGTGCGCAATACAACGGAAACCGTTGGCCAACCAAAAAGTAACCACAAAACACTATACGGTATAGTGTTCTGTGGTTACTTTATGGTTGGCCAAGCGGACCTGGAGGGGGCGTGCCTTAAGTCCAGCTGGAAATCGGGAGAAATTCGGGAGAATGGTTGTCCCAGGAGATTTTCGGGAGAGGCACTGAAATTCGGGAGTCTCCCGGAAAATTCGGGAGGGTTGGCAAGTATGCCTTAAAAGTCTCTACTAGGGTTGTACGGTATACCGGTATTAGTATAGTACCAACATACTAATGAATCATATTCCGGTCCACCACCCCCTCGCACCCCGTCGTCATCACGTCGTGACATTGCTGGTTTACGAGCAGACGAGCATGTTCGGCAGCGCACAATCACAGAGTACTTACAAGCAGACACAGTGTGTAGACAGAAAAGGGAGAACGGACGCATTTTGGCTTAAAAACTAACGATAAAGGTGAACACTGAAACACCCTCATGAAGAGGTGCTTTAACACATGGCTAGCTAGCTAGTGGCTAACGTCCATCCGCAGTCTGCAGTGTTGTAGCTATTTATAAATCACTAATTCTTGTCTCCATGGCGACGAATAAAGTAAGTTTCTTACAAGTATCATCCCTGTAGGACGAGGAATAGCTATATAGCTTCACTACACACCGTAGCTCACCGGCGTCAAAATGTAAACAAATGCCATTGGTGAATCTACACCTGACATCCACTGTAATGATACCAAGTACAGGAGTGTATCTAGTCGATATTACTATGATTACATCGATATTATTTGGCATGATATCTTCATTCGTTTTTTTAAATGTATTTTATGTTTATAAACTCAGGAAATATGTCCCTGGACACATGAGAACTTTGAATATGACCCATGTATGATCCTGTAACGACTTGGTATCGGATTGATACCCAAATTTGTGGTATCATCCAAAACTAATGTAAAGCATCCAAACAACAGAAGAATAAGTGATTATTACATTTTAACAGAAAACAGTAAATGAACGAGTAGATTAATAATTCATTTTCTACTACTTGTCCTTAATAATGTTGACAAAATAATAGAATGGAAAATGACACAATATGTTACTGCATATGTCAGCAGCTAAATTAGGAGCCTTTGTTTGCTTACTTACTACTAAAAGACAAGTTGTATTGTATTATTTTTAAGGACAAACTTGCAATAAGAAACATATGTTTAATGTACCGTAAGATTTTTTGTTAAAATAAAGCCAATAATGCAATTTTTTGTGCTCCCTTTTATTTAGAAAAGTATCAAAAAGTCTAAACTCGCCTGCAGTGGGTTGGTGAATAAAATCAAGTGTGATATTTCCATTCTGTTGTATGTCGGCTCAGAGGCCACTTAGCAGACATTTCCTCATTGGTTAGACTCATGTTGGATCGTCTCTCATCTGTTCCGTCACCTTTCGCCGCGCCAAGTAGTTTTGCTGTCTGCTGGACAGCACCCAAAGTCAATAAGTAAATACACACACTACTTGTGTGTTGTGGCAGCGTTACAAACACGCACTTAACACAAGCACAACTTGTTTGGTCATGTTGTTCCACTTCACACGCTCCACCAAGATGCTGCAGTAAGCTGCTTTGTTGACAAGTTCACAGTTTTTTGTTTGAGAAATGACAAACATAGGCTAGTCTGGCCAGAAGATGTACAACTCAGAATTGAAGTGGCATTTTGGAAAATAATATGCCAGGCCTCGAATTTTAACTTTTTAAGGTCAAAGCAAGTGTTGCCTTAAAGGAGGGCTCATATTTTAGGGCACCAAGGCAAGTTAGAAGGGCACCAAGGCAAACATTATTTTCTTTCGAGGCAGGAGATTATATATATATATATATATATATATATATATAAATATATATATATATATATATATATATATATATATATATATATATATATATATATATATATATACATATACATATATATATATATATATATATATATATATATATATATATATATATATATATATATATATATATATATATATATACATTAGGGGTGTAACGGTACACAAAAATGTAGGTTCGGTACGTACCTCTGTTTAGAGGTCACGGTTCGGTTCATTTTCGGTACAGTAAGAAAACAACAAAATATACATTTTTGGGTTATTTATTTACCAAATTTGCTAAATCCATCCATCCATTTTCTACCGTTATTCCCTTCAGGGTTGCGGGGGGCGCTGGAGCCTATCTCAGCTACAATCGGGCGGAAGGCAGGGTACACCCTGGACAAGTCGCCACCTCATCGCAGGGCCAACACAGATAGACAGACAACATTCACACTCACATTCACACACTAGGGCAGTGGTTCTCAAACTTTTTTTGTCATCCCCCACTTTGGACAAGGGGGAATTTTCAAGCCCCACCTGCCCCCATTGCCACAACAGAACGCTAATGCCAAGCTTAACATTTTCAAATTTATTGAACATCAAGTAACATCAAGTTGTATACATTCAAACTCAATAACATAAAATAACATCAAGTTCAATAATGAATAAAATAACTGTGCAGCTGTGGTATAACTTGCATCAAGTTCAATAAGAAATAAAATAACTTGCATAAAGTTCAATAATAAATAAAACAAAAGTGTTATAACTTGCATCAAGTTCAATAATAAATCAAATACAAGTGTTATAACTTGCATCAAGTTCAATAATAAATCAAATAAAAGTGTTATAACTTGCATCAAGTTCAATAATAAATCAAATAAAAGTGTTATAACTTGCATTAAGTTCAATAATAAATCAAAAAAAGTGTTATAAGTTGCATCAAGTTCAATAATAAATCAAATAAAAGTGTTATAACTTGCATCAAGTTCAATAATAGATCAAATAAAAGTGTTATAACTTGCATCAAGTTCAATAATAAATCAAATAACTTGCATCAAGTTCAATAATAAATAAAATAAAAGTGCCACTTTGCAATCTTTGCAAAAAAAAGAGGAGCTATGCATTTGGCAAGACAGGGCAAGTGACAGCACTTTGCCCCAGGAGAGCCACTTTGATTCACTGTGAAACAGCACGGCTGTATGATCAGCTCCCATTTCCTCACACAGTGCAGAGAACAGTCACACTTTCAGTGGTCGTGTTTTGATCAAATGTACCGCGCTCACAACATGTTAAAACCTCATTGAGTTCGGGGCTGAGCTGCCTTGACGCGAGTGCTTCCCGGTGAATGACGCAGTGTGTCCAATGCGCATTTGGCGCAACCCTCTTTATTAAAGCCTACAGCCTGTTTCTTGACCCTGCCATGGTCTGTGCGCCATCAGAGCAAAAGCCCACACAGTTTTCCCATTTAAGGTCGTGTTCTTTGAGGAAACTGTCCATTATCTTGAACAGCTCATCAGCAGTGGCTCTATTTTTTATGTATTTGCAAAACAGAAAATCCTCGCACAGTGACTCGCCATTCACAAAGCGTACGTATGCGATGAACAGGCAGTCTTTATTGCTGTCAGTAGCTTCGTCCACTTGTAAAGCAAAACGACTTTCTTTTAATTTGTCTACGAGTTGTTCCTCAAGATCACTTGCAATGTCGCATATACGTCTCGCCACTGCGTCGTTTGACAGTGGGACAGCTTTTAATTTTGCTGCGCTTGTCTCGTCAAATTTGTTCCGCTTAGCCCCGCCCCCATTAGTTACTGTTGCTATGTCTGTCAAACTTTCGCTCCTCCAGAAATTTAAAGCCTACAGGAAAAATAAGTAATTTACATTTATTTATATATCAGATTTCACAGACAGAATCACAAAGTGATTTACAGTGTGTATAGAAAATGAAAGCATAGTAAAAAAAAAAATCTAAGAATATAATTTAAAAAAAAAAATTAAAGTGAAATTTCCTCCCGTTCCTCGCGCCCCACCTGTCATGTCTCTATTCCCCACCAGTGGGGCGCGCCCCACACTTTGAGAAACACTGCACTAGGGCCAATTTAGTGTTGCCAATCAACCTATCCCCAGGTGCGTGTCTTTGGAGGTGGGAGGAAGCCGGAGTACCCGGAGGGAACCCACGCAGTCACGGGGAGGACATGCAAACTCCACACAGAAAGATCCCGAGGCCGGGATTGAACTCACGACTACTCATGACCTTCGCATTGTGAGGCAGACGCACTAACTCCTCTTCCACCGTGCTGCTCATTTGCTAAATCTTCCACCAAAAATATTTTTCTTAGTGGAATACTTGATGTGAAGTAATTGGAACCTTGGGTAGGTCAATAATTCATAATAACATTGATTTTGATTCAATATTATGTTTTGAGCTATGACAGTTTGAAAGAAAAAAAAAACAGCTTTGTTTTATTAGTCAACATTGCAACGTTTTCTAAATTACATTTAACCTTTAAGCTTTTTTATTTCACTTTTGTTATGTTTTTGTTTATTTTAATAGTATTTTTAGAATGTGCCGTGGGCCTTTAAAACATTAGCTGTGGGCCGCAAATGGCCTCCGGGGCACACTTTTGACACCCCTGCTATAGATAATAAAAAATTCAATCTGATAAATCTATGGATAAAAAGCAGAGCCTGGCGACGCATGCGCGTTTATCATAACTCTCTCTCTCTCTCTCTCTATGTCTCTGCCCCTCCCTCACGAATGCTGCTGCGCGCACAATTTGTTTTGTTTTTATACATACACATATATATATATATATATATATATATATATATATATATATATATATATATATATATATATATATATATGCAGTATATATATATAATAGTGTTAATGTATGAGATCTAGGGCTGCCAATTATGGCCAAAGTAATAATTAAGATTATTGTTATCAATATTGAAGTCATGATTACTGATTGTTAAGTAAAGCAGCATTGGGGTGTGAACGTAATACCATCATGTCATTTGTAATGTCGAATAAAAAGACTATAGATAAACGTTATCTATATATCTATAGACAAATATTAGTTTTTTTTAATTATTTAATAACATCAACTTGTCAGCTTTTTGTCATTACATTATGCCTTTATATCTATTTTAAAAATTTTGATAGAGAGAGTTTTTATTTAAAAAACATTTTAAGTTATGTACATCATGTAGATGATGTATCGAGACAGATCCATTAAGAGTTTGAGCAGAAATATATCGTATAGGAATTAACTATACACAATAACACATTCATAAAATGATGTCACATGAATGATTTTTGAAGTGGCATGAAAAAAAAAACACAATTAATGTAAACAAAACCTGGTGTTTACTTTTTGATATCAAAATAAAACACAAAGCAGTGTGGCTAATGAAGATGAAGTCTAATAAACAAGCTTTGTTCTTCTCCAACGCCTCCCTAGTGTTTCAGTACGACAGTATGGCCAACAAAAAAAAAACCCTGGAGTGATACCTCACACATCGAATACACAATCTTCACCGCCTGCGTTCAGTTCCATGAGATGACAAAAAATTATAGCTAGTATTAATTTTATTTGAACACTGGTACAGTTTGCATAAAGGAGGAGTGAACATCCCAGTGAACAAAGTAAAGACTTTATAAACAAGTTGTGATAACATTCACGACACATCGCCTGTTGCAAAACATCAAATAGTTTTCTCCTTTGCTGTATACTTGTAGTGTGGGTACAAGTTTGTCTGCCTCCAATATTGTCCTCACCTGTCTCCATCTAAACACAGCAGTGCGCTCTTAAACGCAGCAAACTTGGTGTCGTTGGTCCGTCATGATTATCAAGCCAAACACCGCTAGTGCGCATGCGCCTGACTTTGTGTTGCCTAAAATGCATTAATAAATTACGTTTTTTCGGTCATTAAACAATTAAACAGTATTACTAACCGTTGGGAATTATCGCAAATTATCATTATACCGTCTACTGTTACATTCCTTGTCCATTAACAAGTAAAAAGTCAAGGGCGGTCTTGGCATGTTCTTGCCGCAAATATTGGTAAATTTTTGGGGTATTACGGTAAATGGCGAGGGCGGTCGCGGAAAATGCGGTAAAACTCGAGCAGTGATTATGCACCTTAAGTGTAACAGTTGGAGTCTGCCAGAATGACACAACACAATTCTCGCAGGATATTATTTGGTTTGAAAATTAGAATAAAATATTTTCAAAACAGGTGACAGGTTAAAAAGCTCCTCTTGGCTGCTGACGTATATAAACACTTATTTTTTCCAAATATATTGTATCCAAAAAAAAAAACAACAAAAAAAAAAAAGATAAATAAAAAAATAAAAAAATCAATTCTTGAAAATGATTAATCTATTCAGAATGTCGATAAATATGAATTGTGATTTGGATGTGAATCGATTTTATTTCCAGCACCCCAAGTAGCTGGCATTCGTTACATAAGACCACTTGTCAGACACAAGTTTAAAAAACTATAACTGTTAAGAGTTGCATTGCTTTTAAAAATGTCTGAACAGTTCATGGAGGTTTTATTATGGCGCCAGTGTGACCCTAAAGGCCACATTTATATTTCCAACAGGAAAACCTTTTAAAATACCAACAAAACAAAGCGTTCAAGGACCCATTGTGTTAAACATGACATGTTCCATTGTTTCTAAAAGATAACAACTGGATAGAACAAATGTTTTGCAAAAAACACATGTGTACATTGTAGGGTTGTCCCCATACCAATATTTTGATACCGGTACCAAAGTGTATTTTAATACTTGTCTAAATAAAGGGGACCAGAAAAAATGGCATTATTGGCTTTATTTTAACAAAAAATCTTACGGTACATTAAACACATGTTTCTTATTGCAAGTTTGTCCTTAAACAAAATAAAGAACATACGAGACAACTTGTCTTTTATTAGTAGGTAAGCAAACAAAGGCTCCTAATTTAGTCTGCTGACATATGCAGTAACATATTGTGTCATTTTCCATTCTATTATTTTGTCAAAATTATTAAGGAAAAGTGGTAGAAAATTAATTATTAATCTACTTGTTCATTTATTGTTAATATCTGCTTACTTTCTCTTTTAACATGTTCTATCGACACTTCTGTTAAAATGTAGTAATCACTTATTCCTCTGTTGTTTGATACTTTAGATCAGTTTTGGATGATACCACAAATTTAGGTATTGATCCGATACCAAGTAGTTACAGGATCATACAATGGTCATAATTTAAGTCCTCATGTGTCCAGGGATGTATTTCCTGCGTTTATAAACATAATATAAATAAAAAAAATTAAAAAAAAGATTTTGTGATGCTAAGAAATGATCGATGTAATCATAGTAGTATCGACTAGATACGCACCTGTACTTGGTATCATTACAGTGGATGTTAGGTGTAGATCCACCAATGGCATTTGTTTACATTGTGACGCCGGTGAGCTACGGTGTGTAGTGAAGCATGTTTAGCTATTCCTCGTCCTGCAGGGATGATACTAAACGTACTTTATTTGTCGCCATGGAGACAAGGATTAGTGATTTAGAAGTAGCTAAAACACTGCAGACTGCGGCTGTAATGTTAGCCGCTAGCCAGCCATGTCTTAAAGCACCTCTTCCTGAGGGCGTTTCAGTGTTATAACTTCACCTTTATTGTTAGTTTTTAGGCCAAAATGCATCCGTTCTCCCTTTTCTGTCTACACACTGTGTCTGCTTGTAAGTACTCGGTGAATGTGTGTTGCCGAACATGCTCCTCTGCTCGTAAAACCAGCAATGACACGACGTGACGACGACGCGCCTTCATGCCCGTTAAAAAAAAGGGGGGTACTTTTTAGAGGCGGTATAGTACAAAGTATGATTCATTAGTATTGCGGTACTATACTAATACCGGTATACCATACAACCCTAGTACATTGATACAACTGAAATTAAGAACCAAGTCATATCCATTAATATTTCATATCTTCAGTTAAGTGAGAAAATGTCAACTGGTTCCTACAGATGGGCGATACGGCCTACAATCTACATTGAAATATATATTGCAGCCTCCCATGTTAACAATATATATCACAATATATTATTTGGCAAATAAATAGTAATGAAACTATTCATAAACGGGCTTCAAAGACTTAATTTGGCTGCTGACATATGAAGTAACATACCATAGTTTCCGGACCATAGGGTGCACCGGATTATAAGGCGCACTGCCGATGAGCGGGTCGAGTAAGGTCTATTTTCATACAAAAGGCGCACCAGATTATAGGGCGCATTAAAGGAGTCATATTTTTTATTTTTTTTTCTAAATGTAAAACACTTCCTTGTGGTCTACATAACATGTAATGGTGGTTCTTTGGTCCAAATGTTGCATAGATTATGTTTTACAGATCATCTTCAAGCCGCTTTCTGACAGTCGCTTCCGGATGCCCCATTTTGTGGGCGGTCTTATTTACGTGGCTCACCTTCGACAGCGTCTTCTCCCCGTCATCTTTGTTGTAGCGTTGTAGCGTGCAAGGACGGGAGTGTAAGAAGTGTCAAAAGATGGAGCTAACTGTTTTCAACAACGGAGCAGCATCTCTTCATCCGTGGCTCACTAGTGCAACAACAAGGCCGGAAATGTGTCCCGTGAAAAAACGCACAACCGGAACTCTCTAATAACTAAAGTTCATTTGGGTGAATAACGTAAACTCACTACACCGGTATGTTTTATCGCTTTCATGGCGAGTTTACTGAAAGAAGAAGCTTATCAACTATGGTGTCGACACAGACTACAAAGGCGGACCCATGCAAATTTTCAGGATTTATGCAGATCCCAAATACAGATCAGCAGGTACCAGAAGGTAAGAAAAGTTGCTTTTGCATAATATTGCTAAACAAAACGCCAGATAATATGTCTTAGCTTATACACACACCATAATAATACTCGTATGTTGAAGCACAGTACAATCCATTAAGCGGTGCAGCTTCATAGCTTACCAAAGTCGTACTAAAACATTTTGTTTTTTGAGCGCCGTGTGTAATGTTCTATATTTTCAATGGAACATATACAATTTTGGTGCTGTTTACTTGAGTCATTTTGCAGTCTACACATATCTCTTATGTGTGACTGCCATCTACTGGTCACATGTATCATTTCACCATGTACATTTGGATCATGGTGAAGGTAAGCACAACCAAAATTATTCCGTTGAGAAAATTAAAGGATTTTAAGTGCACCTTATAGTCCGAAAAATACGGTACTGCATCATTTCCAGTGGTATTATCACTATGGGCCTGCTGCAAATCAAGCACACATTCACATGCTGCAAAAAAGCCCATATTATTATTGCTTGGACTTCTTTATTATTATTCTTACATCTTATTCTGACGCTTTTAATCCAGGGTGAACTGGCCGATGAACCCCAACATATCTTATATCGTAGGAAAGGTCTCAATTGCACCTACAGTGGTACTTTATTTTTGGAAGATTTTGTGTTATCACGGCAATGCTATTCGTGAAAATACCCTCAATGCGCCCATTGATTAGGTACACCACATTTATAAAGCCCTTTTTTCAGGAAACAGCAGAATGAAGCCAGATTACCTCTTCTTGTAGCTCAGTGCTTTATATCTAATTTTGTTTACACACACTCGTCTACTTTAACCCTGGCTAAAAAGATTTTCCGTCCAATGTTTGGTTTTGGTTTCGGTCGCCATCAGAAGGAGGTGAGGAGTTTTGAACATTTTCAATAAAAGTGGACGTCTTCCACTCTAGCTTCCAAGAGGGCGGCAGAGCGGGAAGACATTTTTTTTTTTGTGGGTTAGTGTTAGTGTCATGGTTACCATAACCTTAACTCTCCTGTATTTGCGG
This sequence comes from Nerophis lumbriciformis, assembly GCF_033978685.3. Taxonomy (NCBI): domain Eukaryota; kingdom Metazoa; phylum Chordata; class Actinopteri; order Syngnathiformes; family Syngnathidae; genus Nerophis; species Nerophis lumbriciformis. Next base: position 29,747,938 of record NC_084567.2, on the reverse strand, counting down.
ACTGTAGCGAACATGCGACTCTTGACCAGCGAGCAAAAGGAAGTGAAAATTGGCTGCAAAAACCCAGCAAGTGACAACGAAACATGTCAACAACACGAATAACTATAAATTTACAAAGCTTAACTTGTTTTTAATGGCAATGCGTCTGTGATGGGGGAGCAGGTTGGATGGTGGAAGTTAGCCATTTTTTTGGGGTGATTTCCCAAAACCGGCTGGATGTGTCGGCTTGGAAACGCTTGACACAAAAGTGGCGCACTTTGCACGGGAGAACGCAGACTTTCTCACCAGAGCCAAAGAGGTTACATTTTCACCATGGATTGTTTGTCTGTCTGTTAGCAACGTAACTCAAACAGTTATGGTCGGATTTTGATGAAACGTTCAGGAAATGTCCACAAAAAACAATCCCTCTCATCTTCTACGAACACACTTCACTTCCTGCTTACGATGTTCCACACCCCCACTTTGCCGTACCGCGCTGCACAGAGGATTCTGGGAGAAGTACCGTATTTTTCGGACTATAAATCACAGTTTATTTCATAGTTTGGCCGGGGGTGCGACTTATACTCAGGAGCGACTCGTGTGAAATTATTAACACATTACCGTAAAATATAAAATAATATTATTTAGCTCATTCACATAAGAGACTAGACCAGGGGTCGGCAACCCGCGGCTCCGGAGCCGCATGCGGCTCTTTGATCACTCTGATGCGGCTCAGCTGCATACATGCCGACCCCCCCGATTTTCCCGGGAAACTTCCGGATTTCAGTGGCTCTCGCAGAAAACACACGCGGGATTAATATTCTCCGATTTTCACCCTTACAATGATAATAAGGGCGTGCCATGATGGTACAGCATTTAGCACCCTCTACAATCTGTATAAACAGCGTGCCAGCCCAGCCTTTTGTTATATACATCTTCTGCTTGCACACATAAGTGACAGCAAGGCATACTTGGTCAACAGCCACACAGGTTACACTGACGGTGGCCATATAAAACAACTTTAACACTCTTACTAATAATGCGCCACACTTTGAACCAAAACCAACCAAGAATGACAAACACATTTCGGGAGAACATCTGCACCTTAACACAACATAAACACAACAGAACTAATACCCAGCAGAATCCCATGCAGCCCTGACTCTTCTGGGCTACATTATACTACCACCCCCCCCCCCCCCCCCCCCCCCCCCCCCCTATGTGCGTCGGTTGAGGTGGGCTGGGTTTGGTAGCGGGGGTGTATAATGTAGCCCGGAAGAGTTAGGGCTGCATGGGATTCTGGGTATTTGTTCTGTTGTGTTTATGTTGTGTTACAGTGCAGATGTTCTCCCGAAATGTGTTTGTCATTCTTGTTTGGTGTGGGTTCACAGTGTGGCGCATTATTAGTAAGAGTGTTAAAGTTTTTTATACCGCCACCGTCAGTGTAACCTGTGTGGTTGTTGACCAAGTATGCCTTGCTGTCACTTACGTGAGCTAGCAGTAGCCCCATACAACGTGTGACTGGACCGGCACACTGGTTGTAGTGGACGCTAAATGCTGTACCATCACGGCACGTTCGAGAGAATAGTTGCCTTGAAATTCGTAGTCTGCCAGAAAAATCGGGAGGGTTGACAACTATGACGCTGTCAAGCGCCATTCATATAAAACCCGCGGTCCGCACTAACATTCAATTTTCATATTAAGGTGCGTGTCTGAGACCCTTGGTTTATACATAGCACAAAGCAAAAAAAATCTTTGTATGCAGTGTTATTTCATTTTAAATTTCAAAAGATTTTTGTGGCTCCCATTGTTTTCTTTAATTTGTGAAACTGGTCAAAATGGCTCTTTGACTGGTAAAGGTTGCCGACCCCTGGACTAGACGTATAAGATTTCATGGGATTTAGCGATTAAGAGTGACAGATTGTTTGGTAAACGTATAGCATGTTCTATATGTTATAGTTATTTGAATGACTCTTACCATAATATGTTACGTTAACATACCAGGCACGTTCTCAGTTGGTTATTTATGCCTCATATAACGTACACTTATTCAGCCTGTTGTTCACTATTCTTTATTTATTTTAGATTGCCTTTCAAATGTCTATTCTTGGTGTTGGGTTTTATCAAATACATTTCCCCAAAAAATGCGACTTATACTCCAGTGCGACTTATATATGTTTTTTTTCCTTCTTTATTATGCATTTTCGGCAGGTGCGACATATACTCCGAAAAATACGGTAGTGTATTTTCAGACCAGTGCAGAAAAAAACTACTGTTTTATTGTTTTGTTTTTAATGTTTTATTGTTTTGTATTTAAAGTTTTGTATTGTGTTTTTATGTGTGTAATGGATCTTAAGGTCTGCAATAAAGATTGATATAAGATATACACTCACCAAATCTAAAGGCATTCAATCGATCGCAACTGGACTATTTAGATTTTCTTAGAAGACATTTCGCCTCTCATCCGAGTAGGCTTCATCAGTTCATGCTCATAGACTTAGATTGGTCAGATCAAGTCATTTTCCCCTTTAAGGAAAATGTTGAACTCCAGAAAAGGTGTTAAATCTGAATTTTCTAAAAATTTGACACCAGAAGGATTTTGATATAAGAATGTTCCCATCAGGCCCTGCGATGAGGTGGCGACTTGTCCAGGGTGTACCCCGCCTTCCGCCTGATTGTAGCTGAGATAGGCTCCAGCGCCCCCCGCGACCCCAAAGGGAATAAGCGGTAGAAAATGGATGGATGGAATGTTCCCATCAGGGTTGTATGCTGACAATATTGATCATCCATGAGTGAGATCGGCTGATATCGATGACATGCGTTGATTGTGACTGTTTTACAGTATTTGTGTTGCGTGCTATTGACAGTGTAACAATAACAACACACTATTTCCTTATTCACATTTATTACTTGCAATTGTTTGATCAAAACAAAGTCAATAGTACACATTAACTAAACAAAAGTAATAACTACTTTCTACTACTCTTCTAAATCCTTAGATTTTGCACTCCTCGTGTGCACAGAGAATTATTCCCGTAAACATTAACAAAAACACACACAAAAAATTTGATTGTAAAAAATATATTCAAAACCCCAAATCAGGGAAGTTTGCACGTTGTGTAAATCGTACAAAAAAACAGAATACAATGATTTGCAAATCCTTTTCAACCTATATTCAATTGAATAGACTGCAAAGACAAGATACTTAACGTTCAAACTAGAAAACGTTGATATTTTTGGCAAATATTAGCTCATTTGGAATTAGATGCCTGCAACGTGTTTCAAAAAAGCTGGCACAAGTGGCAAAAGAGACTGAGAAAGTTGAGGAATGCTCATCAAACATTTATTTGGAACATCCCACAGGTGAACAGGCTAATTGTGAACAGGTGGGTGCCATGATTGGGTATAAAAGCAGCTTCCATGAAATGCTCAGTCATTCACAAACAAGGATGGGGCGAGGGTCACCAATTTGTGAACAAATGTGTGAGCAAATTGTCCAACAGTTTAAGAACAACATTACTCAACGAGCTATTGCAAGGAATTTAGGGATTTCACCATCTATGGTCTGTAATATCATCAAAAAGTTCAGATAATCTGGAGAAATCACTGCACGTAAGCGATGATATTACAGACCTTCGATCCCTCAGGCTGTACTGCATCAAAAAGCGACATCAGTGTGTTAAGGTTATCACCACATAGGCTCATGTACACTTCAGAAAACCACTGTCAGTAACTACAGTTGGTCGCTACATCTGTAAGTGCAAGTTAAAACTCTACTATGCAAAGCCAAAGCCATTAATCAACAACACCCAGAAACGCCGCCGGCTTCGCTGGGCCCGGGCTCATCTAAGATGGACTGATGCAAAGTGAAAAAGTGTTCTGTGGTGTGACGAGTCCACATTTCAAATTGTTTTTGGAAACTGTAGACATTGTGTCCTTCGGACCACAGAAGAAAATAACCATCCGGATTATTATAGGCACCAAGTTCAAAAGCCAGCATCTATGGGGTGTATTAGTGCCCAAGACATGGGTAATTTACACATCTGTGAAGGCACCATTAATGCTGAAAGGTACATACAGGTTTTGGAGCAACATACATTATGTTGCCACCCAAGCAACGTTATCATGAACGCCCCTGCTTATTTCAGCAAGACAATGCCAAGCCACGTGTTACAACAGCGTGACTTCATAGTAAAAGAGTGCGGGTACTAGACTGGCCTGCCTGTAGTCCAGACCTGTCTCCCATTGAAAATGTGTGGCCCATTATGAAGCCTAAAATACGACAACGGAGACCCCCGGACTGTTGAACAACTTAAGCTGTACATCAAGCAAGAATGGGAAATAATTCCACCTGAAAAGCTTCAAAAATTGGTCTCCTCAGTTCCCAAACGTTTACTGAGTGTTGTTAAAAGGAAAGGCCATGTAACACAGTGGTAAAAATGCCCCTTTGCCAACTTTTTTGCAATGTGTTGCTTATGGCGTCACATTAGTGCCAAAAATCCGAGCGCATAAAAACTGTTATCGCGCGCTGATTCTCCACTTCGTGGTGCCTTTCTGTGCGCGCGCGGTGCCGTTCTGCGCGCTCTCTGTGTACTCCTGGCATCTCTCCTCGCGCTGTCATGTTTCTTTTTGGCACTTTGGGGGCGGGTATGCTTACACGGCCCCTTCTTTCTGATTGGTCAGGCGAAAAATGCTGAAAAATGCTCAGAGCCAATCAGAAGTATAGCAGGGCGGGTCATCGTCAATATGTATCAAGATTTACGGAGGAAGAAGTGGATAAAAAAATGTTGCGCCCTGATGAAGGTTATTTCATACCACATAAACACAATACAGGGTAATACAAAATGTGACCCAAATAAATAATAAGACAACAAACACCATAATCACATCTTTCAGCCAGAACTGGTCCACCAGCAATAACATCCAACCATAACATTATTTTATATTTTCACTTCTTCTTGAACATTTGTTTTGTAATTTATGGAATTTCTTTTGATTCAGCCATAAAATTAATGAAATAATCTTTGAATTTTGTTTTTAAAATGTTAAAAATAGCTTTTAATAATGTATTCTGAAACAGTTTAAAATTATCAGAGAACTGACTAACACTGACGCTACACAACCATGTTGCACAATTAAGTCTTTTTTTTTTTTAAAGCGAAAGAGGTAATTTCAACAGGTACAGCATCCTATGTCATATCTACATGTAATAAGATTTGTAACAAGGCAAACCGTTTGTAAATTGGTCGAAAATCGAGCAAGTTATGGTAATTTAATTAGTACATGTACCATTGACATCAATGTAATGATTGAGGCTAGATGTCCGAGGTAAGATGGCTACAACGTTGCTACGCTGGAGAATGATTGGTCATATGAAAAATGCTCACAGCCAATCAGAAAGGAGGGGCCGTCTAAGCATACCCGCCCCCAAAGTGCCAAAAAGAAACATGACAGCGTGA
>NC_084567.2:29712500-29737500 GCF_033978685.3 Nerophis lumbriciformis | reverse complement strand
TATTTTGAAAAACTTGATTTATTTCAGTAATTGCATTCAAAAGGTGTAACTTGTACATTCTATTTATTCATTGCACACAGACTGATGCATTCAAATGTTTATTTCATTTAATTTTGATGATTTGAAGTGGCAACAAATGAAAATCCAAAATTCCGTGTGTCACAAAATTAGAATATTACTTAAGGCTAATACAAAAAAGGGATTTTTAGAAATGTTGGCCAACTGAAAAGTATGAAAAAGAAAAATATGAGCATGTACAATACTCAATACTTGGTTGGAGCTCCTTTTGCCTCAATTACTGCGTTAATGCGGCGTGGCATGGAGTCGATGAGTTTCTGGCACTGCTCAGGTGTTATGAGAGCCCAGGTTGCTCTGATAGTGGCCTTCAACTCTTCTGCGTTTTTGGGTCTGGCATTCTGCATCTTCCTTTTCACAATACCCCACAGATTTTCTATGGGGCTAAGGTCAGGGGAGTTGGCGGGCCAATTTAGAACAGAAATACCATGGTCCGTAAACCAGGCACGGGTAGATTTTGCGCTGTGTGCAGGCGCCAAGTCCTGTTGGAACTTGAAATCTCCATCTCCATAGAGCAGGTCAGCAGCAGGAAGCATGAAGTGCTCTAAAACTTGCTGGTAGACGGCTGCGTTGACCCTGGATCTCAGGAAACAGAGTGGACCGACACCAGCAGATGACATGGCACCCCAAACCATCACTGATGGTGGAAACTTTACACTAGACTTCAGGCAACGTGGATCCTGTGCCTCTCCTGTCTTCCTCCAGACTCTGGGACCTCGATTTCCAAAGGAAATGCAAAATTTGCATGGTTGGGTGATGGTTTGGGGTGCCATGTCATCTGCTGGTGTCGGTCCACTCTGTTTCCTGAGATCCAGGTGTATATATACATATATATATATATATATACACAAAGCTTGTCCCGATACCAATAATTTTGTTACGTCTTCAACGCATGGCTGAGATTGTCATGTTCCTTCCAAGGCAGAAGACAAGCAGGAGTGGCGTGCAGGTAAGATTTAAGTTATTTTTAATTATTTTAAGGCAGGAACAAAATTACAAAACAGAGGACGCTAGCAAGCGTGGAGCTAAACAAAAAACCAAAATGTCACCAAGGGTGGAAAAACGGGGAATGCTGGACAGCAGAATAATCTAAAGAGCGAGGAGAAAACCAGGGGAACGTAAATGTTGCATAAAGCAAACATTGACCCAGCACTTACTGCTGGGTGACAGGAAACTATAAAGGGGAGTGATTAGCCAAAACACCTGGTGGGAACACTAATTGCAAAACTAAGACAGGTGAGGAGAATCAAATCCCATGGAAACCAACAGTAAACAGGGAAAGAGTGTGCACCCAGGAAACAGACTAAAACAGAAACATAACCAACATAAATCATGCCATGATCCGGGTAACGGATCATGACAAATTTACCGGTACCAAAATGTATATCAATACTTTTCGAATACTTTTCCTAATAAAGGGAACTATGAAAAAATGTCAATAATGCCTTTATTTTAACAGAAAATCTTACAATACAATAAACATGTGTTTCCTATTGCACGCAAATAACAATTTTACAAGGTTAAAATATTAACTAAAGGGCATTAAACACATTGGGCTTTTATTGTTGCACTTTCAATGTGGCCCTTGCGGTGCTCTGCATCACCCTTGCGTTGCTTGCTCCGCTGCTCGGGCCCTAATGATAACGCAAGTAACCATTAAAAACAGTATAAAGTTTTATTTGTAAAAAATGATAATAAAAAAATAAGTAAATGGACTCTCATTTCTGGAAGCAAAAATTTGACTTAAAAATATTTTGAACATCTTCAATTGCGATTGCGATTTTTTTACCATTTGGCAACTCTCCCCTGCAGCCACGCTCCTCCGGGTCATATACTTACAGTGATTTGACCTCTGTTTATAAAAAAATATATACCTTCTACAGGCTACTAATATATACTCCAGTCTAAAGGTGGGAATCTTTGGGCACCTCACGATTTGATTACATTTATGATTCAGGAGCTACTGCTCGTTTAAAAATCCATTATTGATGCATCTTTAATTTATGTATATTGATGCAGTTTTACATTTCTTTTTGTTTCACTAAATGAGCGTTTATCACTTGCAACTTTTAAAAACAGTGCATTTGTAATAAGAAATTCCCATCACAATTATTAAATTAATTGAAATGTGTGCAAAACTGGAACATAAGTGCCCTAAAATAAAGGAGCTGGTCGGATCGCTCAGTGAGATGGCTCGCTGCAGTTTACAACTGTCTGCATTACCTTATTTTCCGGACTATGAGGCACACTTAAAATCCTTTTTTTTTCTCAATGTACGCCTAATGTACGGAATAATTCTGGTTTTGCTTACCGACCTCGAAGCTATTTTATTTGGTGCATGGTGAAATGATAAATGTGACCAGTAGAAGGCAGTCAAACATAAGATATACGTGTAGACTGCACTATGATGGCAATATGACTCAAGTAAACAACACCAACGTTGTATATGTTCCATTGAAAATATAGAACATTACACACGGCGCTCAAAAATCTATCAAAATGTTTTACTACGACTTTGGTAAGCTATGAAGCCGCACCGCTTGATGGATTGTACTGTGCTTCAAGATACAAGTAATATTATGGCGTGTGTATAAGGTAATACATATTATCTAGCGTTTTGTTTCGCAATATTAGGCAAAAGCAACTTTTCTTACCTTCTGGTACCTGCTGATCTGTATTTGGGATCTGCATAAGTCCTGAAAAATTGCATCCGTCTTTGTAGTCTGTGCCGACCCCGTCGTTGATAAAATTCTTCTTTTTCTCTATCTTCTTGTTATGGGACATTTATCCTCCACTGTTGCCATTTCTATTATAAAGTAGTGTAAAGTTCTTACTTATATCTGTCAGTAAACTCGCCATGAAAGCGTTAAAACATACCGGTGTAGTGAGTTTACATTATTCATAGAGATGTCCGATATAAATGCTTTAAAATGTAATATCGGAAATTATCGGTATTGGTTTCAAAAAGTAAAATGTATGACTTTTTTTAAAACGCTGCTGTGTACACGGACGTAGGGAGAAGTACAGAGCGCCAAAAAACCGTAAAGGCACTGCCTTTGCGTGCCGGCCCAGTCACATAATATATGCGGCTTTTACACACACACAAGTGAATGCAATTCACACTTGATCAACAGCCATACAGGTCACACTGAGGGTGCCGTATAAACAACTTTAACACTGTTACAAATATGTGCCACACTGAGAACTCACATCAAACAAGAATGACAAACACATTTCGGGAGAACATCCGCACCGTAACACACCATAACCACAACAGAACAAATACCCAGAACCCCTTGCAGCACTAACTCTTCCGGGATGCTACAATATACACCCCCCGCTACCCTCTACCCACACCCCCCACCTCAACCCCGCCCCCCCAACTCCGCCCACTTCAACCTCCTCATGCTCTCTCAGGGAGAGCATGTCCCAAATTCCAAGCTGCTGGTTTGAGGCATGTTAAAAAAAATAATGCACTTTGTGACTTCAATAATAAATATAGCAGTGCCATGTTGGCATTTTTTTCCATAACTTGAGTTGATTTATTTTGGAAAACCTTGTTACATTGTTTAATGCATCCAGCGGGGCATCACAACAAAATTAGGCATAATAATGTGTTAATTCCACGACTTTATATATCGGTATCGGTTGATATCGGTAATTAAGAGTTGGACAATATCGGAATATCGGATATCGGGCAAAAAAAGCCATTTTTGGACATCTCTAGTTCTTACTTATATCTGTCAGTAAACTCGCCATGAAAGCGTTAAAACATGCCGGTGTAGTGAGTTTACATTATTCATCCTTTAATGCGCCCTATAATCTGGTGCGCCTTTTTCTGCAAACCCGGTTTCCATATGAGTTGGGAAATTGTGTTAGATGTAAATATAAACGGAATACAATGATTTGCAAATCATTTGCAACCCATATTCAGTTGAATATGCTACAAAGACAACATATTTGATGTTTAAACTGATAAACTTTTTTTTTTCTGCAAAATAATCATTAACTTTAGAATTTGATGCCAGCAACACGTGACAAAGAAGTTGGGAAAGGTGGCAATAAATACTGATAAAGTTGAGGAATGCTCATCAAACACTTATTTGGAACATCCCACAGGTGAACAGGCAAATTGGGAACAGGTGGGTGCCATGATTGGGTATAAAAGTAGATTCCATGAAATGCTCAGTCATTCACAAACAAGGATGGGGCGAGGGTCACCACTTTGTCAACAAATGCCTGAGCAAATTGTTGAACAGTTTAACAAAAAACTTTCTCAACCAGCTATTGCAAGGAATTTAGCGATTTCACCATCTACGGTCCGTAATATCATCAAAGGGTTCAGAGAATCTGGAGAAATCACTGCACGTAAGCAGCTAAGCCCGAGACCTTCGATCCCTCAGGCTGTACTGCATCAACAAGCGACATCAGTGTGTAAAGGATATCACCACATGGGCTCAGGAACACTTCAGAAACCCACTGTCAGTAACTACAGTTGGTCGCTACATCTGTAAGTGCAAGTTAAAACTCTCCTATGCAAGGCGAAAACCGTTTATCAACAACACCCAGAAACACCGTCGGCTTCGCTGGGCCTGAGCTCAACTAAGATGGACTGATACAAAGTGGAAAAGTGTTCTGTGGTCTGACGAATCCACATTTTAAATTGTTTTTGGAAACTGTGAACGTCGTGTCCTCCGGACCAAAGAGGAAAAGAACCATCCGGATTGTTATAGGCGCAAAGTTGAAAAGCCAGCATCTGTGATGGTATGGGGGTGTATTAGTGCCCAAGACATGGGTAACTTACACATCTGTGAAGGCACCATTAATGCTGAAAGGTACATACAGGTTTTGGAGAAACATATGTTGCCAGCCAAGCAACGTTACCATGGACGCCCCTGCTTATTTCAGCAAGACAATGCCAAGCCACATGTTACATCAACGTGGCTTCATAGTAAAAGAGTGCGGGTACTAGACTGGCCTGCCTGTAGTCCAGACCTGTCTCCCATTGAAAATGTGTGGCACATTATGAAGCCTAAAATACCACAACGGAGACCCCCGGACTGTTGAACAACTTAAGCTGTACATCAAGCAAGAATGGGAAAGAATTCCACCTGAGAAGCTTAAAAAATGTGTCTCCTCAGTTCCCAAACGTTTACTGAGTGTTGTTAAAAGGAAAGGCCATGTAACACAGTGGTGAACATGCCCTTTCTCAACTACTTTGGCACATGTTGCAGCCATGAAATTCTAAGTTAATTATTATTTGGAAAAAATATATAAAGTTTATGAGTTTGAACATCAAATATCTTGTCTTTGTAGTGCATTCAATTGAATATGGGTTGAAAAGGATTTGCAAATCATTGTATTCCGTTTATATTTACATCTAACACAATTTCCCAACTCATATGGAAATGGGGTTTGTATGAAAAAAGATCGAAAATAGACCATTCTTCGGCAGTGCGCTTTATAATCCGGTGCGCCCTATGGTCCGGAAAATACGGTACTTTATTTACAATAACTACATCAATTATCAATTATTGTTGTTTACTAATCGTCCATGTCTGAATTGCGATGCATCTAAAAATCGATTATTTCCCCCACCTCTAATGTAGAACTAGAACTGGTTCGGAACTAACAGTGTTCGGATCGTAATCATCCAAATATGATTAATAAAGTAGACAGCCGTCAACGTTGTGGCTCGGAGAGTGAACGAAGACGACAACAAGTAAGTTAGCTAGACGGTTAGCTAAGTAGCGAGCTTGTTTCCGTGCTCTCGATCGTCTCCTCGTCCTAAAACTCAGTACGTCGTTTAGGCAAGTGTAACGGGGAGTACCTGCGGCTGAGGAAGTAATATTTTGACGTGAAAATTAATGTCTAAAAATTTCGGATTTCCACGTTCACGCGGACATTTCAAATGCCTGGTGTTGATGGGCTCTTATCGCCATTCTATTTGAAGGTGGAATATTCCCCCAAAGGGACATTTGGCTTTGTAATCATATTTTTTCCCCCTAATTTGTGTTAATTTACGTAAGTTCTCACTGACAAGCCACGTGGCTCTCTGTCCGTGCTTCCTGTGTGTGTAAGGTAGCGGTCTTGCTCTTCGCCCACCGAGACAAAGGTTGTGAATGACTGAAAAGAGAGCTCACTGTGTTCAGTTAATTCTACTGTTAATTAACAGTAGAATGTGTGGTGTTCGGGTCTGTGGGACCCGTTTTCATTTTTTATTTAAAAAAAATTATACAATTAATTAATTTTTCAAACTGAGACTCACTGACTTTGGCTCATTTTCTGTGAAGAACATATATCAGAATACATATTTAATGACCACACACCATACACCCCCCCTACACATTTATATTACATATAAGATGTCCGGATCCACTGGACCCGGGGCTAATAGAAGTGTGGAAATTGATGTTCTGTGTGCACACACACACACACACACACACACACACACACACACACACACACACACACACACACACACACACACACACACACAGCAGGCCTAGACAGGAGGAGGACAGAGTGTAGGTACACAGAACATCAAAGGGTCAAATGTGCGAGAAAATGAGAGCAGACAGTGTTGACAAACAATGTTGCAACCTTGTGTGGGAACCCCAGGTGCAGAAACACAAAAGAAGAATCCCTGTGGGATGCAGAAACTGACAGAGAAATTTCCCGTGCAACGTTCATATTGCTGTTACTCAGCCAGCGTTTGTGGGTCTGATGGACCCGTTGCATTTTGTGGCTTTTAATGCCTCACAATCCAACACTTTTATGTTAAAATACTGAACAGATGTTTACCTTATCCCAATAAACATCTGTTCAGTATTTTAACATAAAAGTGTTACGGGTCTGATGGACCCGTAGCATTTTGAGGCTTTTAATGCCTCACAATCCAACACTTTTATGTTAAAATACTGAACAGATGTTTACCTTATCCCAATAAACATCTGTTCAGTATTTTAACATAAAAGTGTTGGATTGTGAGGTATTAAAAGCCACAAAATGCAACGGGTCCATCAGACCCACAAACGCTGGCTGAGTAACAACTATAATAATAACAATAATAATAATACATTTTATTTATAAGGCGCCTTTCTGGGCACTCAAGGACACCGTACAAAATCACAACAATAAAATCAAATTGGATAAAAAAAAACAACAACAACAAAGAGAAAAGAAAAGATGATTACAATGAATAAGCAGTCAGGAATAGGTGTGTTTTGAGTCTTGATTTGAAGAGGGATATTGAATCTAAGTTGCGAAGGTCTGGTGGTAAAGAGTTCCAAAGATGTGGGGTAGAGCGACTGAAAGCTCGGGCACCCATGGTGGACAGTTTAAATAAAGGGACAGTGAGATGGATGGATGAAGAGGATCTTAGGGAACGTGAGGGCGTGGCGACATGGATCAGGTCAGAGAGATGTGATGGAGAGAGGTTATGGATGGCTTTGAAAGTGAGGAGAATTATTTTAAAATGGATGCGATGTTTGATGGGTAGCCAGTGGAGTTGCTGCAGAACAGGGGTGATGTGCTGGATTGAAGGGGTTCTGGTGATTATCCATTTATATGAACATTACACAAGGTTTAAAATGCTGAGAGCGATGCACGGAGTGAAACCTCTTTCTCCCTGTTTTAATCGAGTGACGAACAAACGCAGGGCCGAACAACTCAACAACACAAACATGTCTGTCACTCAAATACCGGTGACGGCGGAGGAAGGAAAGAAAAAAAACCCTCTTGCGGTTATGTAATTGCACAAATTAAAACCTTGATTTTGATTCAATGTCGATTAATTGGGAAGCCCTATTGGCTACATTAAACCTATGTGACTATGGAGGTTAATTTGTGTCTTTTTCTCGACACTGAATTTGTGTAACTGAATTTTTGGCGTTGGAATTTTGTGAAATTATGCTGACAATTTCATTGACAATACATTCGGTATAAAACAAAATTCAGTGTGTAAGAATTCAGTGCAAAAAAAATGTGTATAAAAATGCAATTTAAAAAGGTTCAGTGCTGAAAATTCAGCGTCAAAAAATCGCTGCTTCAAACAGCAAGACTCACTGCAGCAATCGATCCTGTCTCAGAACCAGCCAATGAGATGTAAAGTTTGAAGTCCCGTGACACGGGTCTTGCAAAACCGCATAAAAAATTATGTTCACTGGGCTACCTTGGCATATTACAACATACCGTATTTCCCGAACCATAGGACGCACCGGATTATAAGGCGCACTGCTGATGAGCGGGTCTAGTCAGGTCTATTTTCATACAAAAGGCGCACCGGATTATAAGGCGCATTAAAGGGGTTGTTGGGTTTTTTTCTACATTGAAAACACTTCCTTGTGGTCTACATAACATGTAATTGTGGTTCTTTGGTCAAAATGTTGCATGGATTATGTTTTACAGATCATCTTCAAGCCGTTTTTCTGACAGTCGCTTCAGGATGCGCCGTTTTGTGGGCGGTCTTATTTACATGGTTCACCTTCGGCAGCGTCTTCTCCCCGTCATCTTTGTTGTAGCGGTGTAGCATGCAAGGACAGGGGTGGAAGAAGTGTCAAAAGATGGAGCTAACTGTTTTAATGAGATTCAGACTTTACTTGAATCAATAACAGAGCAAACTCACACGCATTACAAACATAGCAGCTAAAATCATCGGCCTACCCACACCCAACATTTCAGATTTAAACCACAGGTCCATCATTCGACTGGCAAACACGATAGTCCAGGATATCACTCACCCAATACACCAATACATCATCCCACTACCATCAGGGCGCAGGTTCAGAACCATTAAAATTCCGGAGGGCCCGCCTCAGGAAAAGCCTTATCCCTGCAGCTATAGCCGCACTTAACAGCAGGCCCGGCCGACCTGTCTGACAAGCCTGTAAATGTGTGTTGTTATTTTTGTTTCGTGATGTGTAATGTCTATTGTTCAAATGTATGGCAGTGAAAATGAATTTCCCCAACGGGGACCAATAAATCTAAATCTAAAAAGCATCTCCTCATCCAGAAACAACAACACTGGAAATGTGTCCCGTGAAAAAACGTCCGATCGGAACTCTCTAATACCTAAAGTTCCTTGGATGAATAATGTAAACTCACTACACCGGTATGTTTTAGCTCTTTCATGGCGAGTTTACTGACAGATATAAGTAAGAACTTTACACTACACTACACATAACAAAAAGATAGAGAAAAAGAAGAAGCTTATCGACTACGTTGTCGGCACGGACTACAAAGGCGGACGCGCACAAATTTTCAGGACTTATGCAGATCTCAAATACAGATCAGCAGGTACCAGAAGGTAAGAAAAGTTGATTTTGCATAATATTTCGAAACAAAACGCCAGATAATATGTCTTACCTTATACACACACCATAATATTACTCGTATGTTGAAGCACAGTACAATCCATCAAGCGGTGCGGCTTCATAGCTTACCAAAGTCGTACTAAAACATTTTGATAGATTTTTGAGCGCTGTGTGTAATGTTCTATATTTTTAATGGAACATATACAATGTTGGTGTTGTTTACTTGAGTCATATTGCAGTCTACATGTATCACAAATGTGTGACTGCCATCTACTGGTCACACTTATCATTTCCCCATGTAGCAAATAAAATAGCTTCGAGGTCGGTAAGCACAATCAAAATTATTCCGTACATTCAGCGCACTGGGTTATAAGGCACACTGTCGAGTTTTGAGAGAATGAAAGGATTTTAAGTGTGCCTTATAGTCGGAAAAATACAGTAATTAATATTTCAATGCGGCCCGCTGGATATTTTCAAACTACAAGGTGAAAAATAAAGGCAAAAGTAAAATATAAAACCACTGTTCCTATGGTCACCGTGGTGTGTTGTTCATCTATTAATGACCAAACTTGGTCTTGTGAACTACGAGCTTACGCTCTAACATATAGTCCTCCCTCCATGAATGCATCAAAATATACATATCGACATATATACATATAACTATGCATGTCGACTTCGTTACGTTGACCTGAATGACATTATCCAGCACCATCTGCTGGTCACATTGTGTATCACAGTCAGTTTAGCTGCATATCATGAAACGTAGAAACCGTATGTCACTCAAAACTGCAGCTTTCAACCATTGGAATCATTTCTGTAGCTTGAAAATATCCAGCGGGCCAGATTGAAAAGTTAATTATGCGGTATTATGCCAAGCTAGCCCAGATAACTGCCTTTTTTATGCTGTTTGGCAAGACCCGTGTCACGTGACTTTAAACTTGACAACTGATTAGCTGGTTTTGAGGATCGATTGCTTCAGTCATAATTTACCAAAAGGGAGACTTGCTTTTTGAAGCAGCGAAATTTTCGACACCAAATTTTTCAGCACTTTTATACACTGATTTTTTTCCACTGAATTTTTTTGCAAAGATTTTTTTCCACTGAATTTTTATATACTGAATTTTAAAACACTGAATATTTATACACTGAATTTTTATACACTGTATTTTTTTTACACTGAATTTTTATACACTGATTTTTTTTACACTGAAGTTTTTTACAATTATTTTTTTACACTGAATTTTTGTACACTGAATATTTATACACTGAATTTTTTAACACTAAATTTGTTTACACTGATTTTTTTACACTGAATATTTATACACTGAATTTTTATACACTGATTTTTTTTACACTGAATTTTTATATACTGAATTTTTATGCACTGAATATTTTTACACTGAATTTTTATACACAGATTTTTTTACACTGAATTTTTATACAATGGTTTTTTTTTTTACACTGATTTTTTTACACTGAATTTTTATCCACTGAATTTTTTTACACTGAATTTTTATACACTGAATATTTATACACTGAATTTTTATACACTGATTTTTTTTACACTGAATTTTTATATACTGATTTTTTTACACTGAATTTTTATACACTGAATATTTATACACTGAATTTTTATACACTGATTTTTTTTTACACTGAATTTTTATACACTGATTTTTTTACAATGAATTTTTATAAATTGAATTTTTATGCACTGAATATTTATACACAGATTTTTTTTACACTGAATATTTTTACACTGATCTTTTTACACTGAATTTTTATACACTGAATTTTAAAACACTGAATATTTATACACTGAATTTTTTTACACTGAATTTTTTTACACTGAATTTTTATCCACTGAATTTTTATACACTGAATATTTATAAACTGCATTTTTATACACTGATTTTTTTTTACACTGAATTTGTTTTACACTGAATTTTTATACACTGATTTTTTTACACTGAATTTTTATACACTGAATTTTTATACACTGATTTTTTTTTACAATTAATTTTTATAAACTGAATTTTTATGCACTGAATATTTGTACACAGATTTTTTTACACTGAATATTTTTACACTGATCTTTTTACACTGAATTTTTATACAATGAATTTTAAAACACTGAATTTTAAAACACTGAATATTTATACACTGAATTTTTTTTACACTGAATATTTATACACAGATTGTTTTACACTGAATATTTTTACACTGATTTTTTATACACTGAATTTTAAAACACTGAATTTTAAAACACTGAATATTTATACAATGAATTTTTTTTACAATGAATTTTTATACACTGATTTTTTTACACTGAAATTTTTTACACTGAATTTTTATACACTGCATTTTAAAACACCTTTTTTTTTCAATAAAATTGTCAGCATAATTTGATGTAAAAAAAATTCAGTTCACAAAATTCAAATGCGAAAAATTCAGTTACATAAATTCAGTGTCAAAAAAAAGCTTTTGTAATAAAGACACATATTGACCTCGATAACACAATTCTTAAAGTTTAGATGAACCTTTAGGTCATTTAAATCAAGGAAAGACTGACAAAACAAATCATATTTTTGTATTGTAAACAAAGGAGTCCAAATAGTAGCAACAATAACAAAGCAACAATAAATCTATTCAAACTCCTTAAAAAAGAAAAGATTTTGTGATGATGATGATAATGAAAAATGTTGTGTATTATTGATATGTGTGTGTGTGTGTGTGTGTGTGTGTGTGTGTGTGTGTGTGTGTGTGTGTGTGTGTGTGTGTGTGTGTGTGTGTGTGTGTGTGTGTAAGTAAAATGACAGAAGGGGTTCATTATTAGACAGGTGCTTTAGGCAAATGCTTCAGCTACTATTCTTCATTTGTGACCTGATAGTTCAAACTTTGTGTGCCATCTCGTCAGCTTAGATGCGTCAACAAACTTCAAAGCTCAAAAGCGTAACAAGGATGCCTGTAGCGTTGCATAGACTGGCTAAGTTTAGCCTAGACCCAGACCATAATACTACCACCACCATGCTTGACGGTAGGTTTGGTGTTCCTGGGATTAAAGGCTTGACCTTTTCTCCTCCAAACATATTGCTCGGTATTGTGGCCAAATAGCTCAATTTTTGTATCATCTGACCACACTTATCTTTGTCCATGTGATGTCAGATGAAACAAAAATGTAGCTGTTTGGCCACAATACCCAGCAATATGTTTGGAGGGGAAAAGGTGAGGCCTTTAATCCCATGAACACCAGGCCTACCGTCAAGCATGGTGGTGGTAGTATTATGCTCTGGGCCTGTTTTGCTGCCAATGGAACTGGGGCTTTACAGAGAGTAAATGGGACAATGAAAAAGGAGGATTACCTCCAAATTCTTCAGGACAACCTCAAGTAGAAATTAAAAGTTTATATGAAAGCAACATGAGCATAATAAACAAAGTAATATGACAAGAAACAAAATAATAACAAAAACAAATGTGAAAATTGTGCAAGATAGCACCTTATGGACATAAGACGTAACTGCACTTTTTGTCCATATAAATAAAAAAAAGTGTTCATATATGAGATCTAGTCTCACACATAGGGTTGCAGGATTATGGTAATAATTACAATTATTTTGATCAACGTGGAAATCACGATTATTAATCAAGATTGTTCAAGAACAAATTATGCCATCATATAATTTGTAATGTCTAATAAAAAGGCTACAGATAAACGTTATCCATATGTTTGAAAACAAATATTTGTGCTTTATTAACGTGTCAGGTATTTCTCATTGCATGATGCCTTTATCTCTATTTTTACATTTTGATAGAGAGAAGTATTTTTTTAACATTTTGTTTACGTTTACATGTACTAAATGTGTGTACATGTACATCAGTGGTTCTCAAACTTTTTTTGTCATCCCCCACTTTGGACAAGGGGGAGTTTTCAAGCCCCACCTGCCCCCATCGCCCCAACAGAGCGCTAATGCCAAGCTTTAACATTTTCAAATTTATTGAACATCAAGTTGTATACATTCAAACTCAATAACATAAAATAACATCAAGTTCAATAATAAATAAAATAACTGTGCAGCTGTGGTATAACTTGCATCAAGTTCAATAATAAATAAAATAACTTCCATCCAGTTCAATAATAAATAAAACAAAAGTGTTATAACTTGCATCAAGTTCAATAAGAAATAAAAAAAAGTGGTATAACTTGCATCAAGTTCAATAATAAATCAAAAAAGTGTTATAACTTGCATCACGTTCAATAATAAATCAAAAAAAGTGTTATAACTTGCATCAAGTTCAATAATAAATCAAATAAAAGTGTTATAACTTGCATCAAGTTCAATAATAAATCAAAAAAAGTGTTATAACTTGCATCAAGTTCAATATTATAATATTAATATTATATAATATCATATATATTATATTATATATATTATATTATATATATTATATATATAAATATATATATTATAATATTATATTAATATTAATATAAAGCCTACAGTAAAAATAAGTACCGGTAATTTCCATTTATTTATATAGCGGATTTCATTGACAGAATCACAAAGTGATTTACAGTGTGTATAGAAAATGAAAGCATAGTAAAAAAAATAATCTAAGAATATAATAATAAAAAAAAAATTTAAAGTGAAATTTCCTCCCGTTCCTCGCGCCCCACCTGTCATGTCTCTATTCCCCACCAGTGGGGCGCGCCCCACACTTTGAGAAACGCTGATGTACATGCTGTATTGGAACAGAGCCATTAAGAGTGTGAGCAGAAATTCTGTATAGGAATTAATTATACACCGTAAAACACTGCAAAATGCTGTCACATGAATAGACTTTAAAGTAATAACTTTGTGAAATGGAAAAAAACAAAAACCCACAAGTCACACACCTTCGATTTTAGTGTGAAGTGTTCCCACACCTAAGAAAACGTTTGTCGCTTCTTAATTCCCTCGTTTTGCTATGGCTTTCTGCGGCGTCTGCCATTGCGAGTTATGTCGGCGGAAAAGTTCACAAAACTCAAGCGTATTTAAAGGAGCGGTGTTGTGCAGTGCAGGGGGCGTATGATCTGTGACGTAAACACGCTCTGCAACACCTGAACAGTCCGTGCGAAATGTGAGCTTTGACTACTAAACGAGGCAAAATGCTGTAAAAGAATAAAATAAAATAAAACTTAACGACGCCTCAAGTCAGCAAAAATTCCTCGAATATATTTTGTAATCGAATTACCGTAGTATAAGTCGCACCGGCCGAAAATACATAAAAAAGAAGGAAAAAAACATATACAAGTCGCACTGGAGTATAAGTCGCATTTTTGGGGGAAATTGGTTTGATAAAACCCAACACCAAGAATAGACATTTGAAAGGCAATTTAAAATAAATAAAGAATAGTGAACAACAGGCTGAATAAGTGTACGTTATATGACGCATAAATAACCAACTGAGAACGTGCCTGGTATGTTAACGTAACATGTTATGGTAAGAGTCATTCAAATAACTATAACATATAGAACATTCTATACGTTTACCAAACAATTACTCACTTCTTATCGCTAAATCCCATGAAATCTTATACGTCTAGTCCAGGGGTGCTCACACTTTTTCTGCAGGCGAGCTACTTTTCAATTGATCAAGTCGTGGGGATCTACCTCATTCATATATATAATTTATATTTACTTATTTATGAAATATATGTTTTTGTTAACAAGTTAAAGGTGTTTAATGATAATACAAGCATGTTTAAAGTTAAAAAAGTTAAAGTACCAATGATTGTCACACACACACTAGGTGTGGCGAAATTATTCTCTGCATTTGACCCATCACCCTTGATCACCCCCTGGGAGGTGAGGGGAGCAGTGGGCAGCATCAGTGGCTGCGCCCGGGAATCATTTTGGTGATTTAACTCCCAATTCCAACCCTTGATACTGAGTGCCAAGCAGGGAGGCAATGGGTCCCATTTTTATAGTCTTTGGTATGACTCGGCCGGGGTTTGAACTCACAACCTACCGATCTCAGGGCGGACACTCTAACCACTAGGCCACTGAGTAGGTTTAACACATATAGTTAATATTGTTAATAAGTTAAAGGTGTTTAAAGATAATGCAAGCATGTTTAACACATATAGTTAATATTGTTAATAAATTAAAGGGGTTTA
Organism: Nerophis lumbriciformis; assembly: GCF_033978685.3. Classification (NCBI taxonomy): domain Eukaryota; kingdom Metazoa; phylum Chordata; class Actinopteri; order Syngnathiformes; family Syngnathidae; genus Nerophis; species Nerophis lumbriciformis. Next base: position 29,721,954 of record NC_084567.2, on the reverse strand, counting down.
ATGATAATACAAGAATGTTTAACACATATAGTTAATATTGATAACAACTTAAAGGTGGTTAAAGATAATATAAGCATGTTTAACACATATAGTTAATATTGTTAACAAGTTAAAGGTGTTTAAAGATAATACAATCATGTTTAACACATATAGTTAATATTGTTAACAAGTTAAAGGTGTTTAAAGATAGTGCAAGCATGTTTAACACATATAGTTAATATTGTTAATAAGTTAAAAGTGTTTAAAGATAATACAAGCATGTTTAACACATATAATTAATATTGTTAATAAGTTAAAAGTGTTTAAAGATAATACAAGCATGTTTAACACATATAGATTCCTTTCTTTCATGAAAACAAGAATATAAGTTGGTGTATTACCTGATTCTGATGACTTGCATTGATTGGAATCAGACAGTGGTGCGGATAACGTCCACATTTTCGAATGGAGGAGAAAAAAAGTCCTCCTTTCTGTCCAATACCACATGAAAGTGGTTGGTTTTTGGCATCTTATTTATCCAGCTTCCGTACTCTTTTGTATACACTTTACAAGAAATACATTGTCGGCAAACTCCGTAGCTTGCTAGCTTGTGCACAAGCTCATCTCAGAAGACCCTCGGGTGCCGTGAATGTCAATCAAGTGACGAAAGTGACGTCATAGTGAAGATTTATGATCGCTCATTTTTAGGACTATTTTTTTAATGCCTGGCTGGTGATCGACTGACACACCCTCCATGATCGACCGGTAGCTCGCGATCAACGTAATGAGCACCCCTGGTCTAGTCTCTTACGTGAATGAGCTAAACAATATTATTTGATATTTTACGGTAATGTGTTAAAGCGGAACATTATCACAATTTCAGAAGGGTTAAAACCATTAAAATCAGTTCCCAGTGGCTTATTTTATTTTTCGAAGTTTTTTTCAAAATTTTACCCATCGCGCAATATCCCTAAAAAAAGCTTAAAAGTGCCTGATTTTAACCATCGTTATATACACCCGTCCATTTTCCTGTGACGTCACACAGTGATGCCAATACAAACAAACATGGCGGAAAGAACAGCAAGCTATAGCGACATTAGCTCGGATTCAGACTCGGATTTCAGCGGCTTAAGCGATTCAACAGATTACGCATGTATTGAAACGGATGGTTGTAGTGTGGAGGCAGGTAGCGAAAACGAAATTGAAGAAGAAACTGAAGCTATTGAGCCATATCGGTTTGAACCGTATGCAAGCGAAACCGACGAAACAGACACGACGGGAGAAAGCGAGGACGAATTCGGCGATCGCCTTCTAACCAACGATTGGTATGTTTGTTTGGCATTAAAGGAAACTAACAACTATGAACTAGGTTTACAGCATATGAAATACATTTGGCAACAACATGCACTTTGAGAGTGCAGACAGCCCATTTCAGGCGCGCTAAGAACATATATTTTTCCACGATTTCAGCACTCAGGTTAACCATACCTAAATAGGCACACAATACTGCATTACACAAGACTACCCGAATGTACTCGAATGATTGAAAAAAAAAAAATGTTTTTAAGCTAAATTATTGGTAAACACAGTTTATGTATAATAATTTACGTCAAACCGCGAGTAATGAATAAAGTTTTCATCAATTAATATATTCTGTAGACATACCCTCATCCGCTCTCTTTTCCTGAAAGCTGATCTGTCCAGTTTTGGAGTTGATGTCAGCATCTGCTTTGAGTGTCGCAGGATATCCACACATTCTTGCCATCTCTGTCGTAGCATAGCTTTCGTCGGTAAAGTGTGCGGAACAAACGACTGACCATTTCGTCGGCTTTCCCCACAGCCTCGTATTTTGAACAAATTTCGTCCAATATCTTGCCACTTTCGCATCTTTGGGCCACTGGTGCAACTTGAATCCGTCCCTGTTCGTGTTGTTACACCCTCCGACAACACACCGACGAAAGTGAGAAAATGGCGGATTGCTTCCCGTTGTGACGTCATCGCTCCGAGAGCGAACAATAGAAAGGTGTTTAATTCTCCAAAATTCACCCATTTAGAGTTCGGAAAACGGTTAAAAAAATATATGGTCTTTTTTCTGCAACATCAAGGTACATATTGACGCTTACATAGGTCTGGTGATAATGTTCCCCTTTAATAATTTCACACATAAGTCGCTCCTGAGTATAAGTCGCACCCCCGGCCAAACTATGAAAAAAACTGCGACTTATAGTCCGAAAAATACGGTACTCAAGTTACGAGTAATCGTTTCAGCTCTACATCTGCGCCAACTTTTTTGCAATGTGTTGCTGCCAATAAATTCTAAGTTAATGATTATTTGCCAAACAAAATTAAGTTTCTCAGTTCGAACATTAAATATCTTGTCCTTGCAGTCTATTCAATTGAATATAAGTTGAAAAGGACTTGCAAATCAATATATTCTGTTTTTATTCACGAATTACACAACGTGCCAACTTCACTGGTTTTGGGTTTTGTATACAACTTTTGTCGCAACTTTCCGAAAAACATGCTATGAATTCAAGCATTTTAGGCCACAAGAAAGATTGATTATTAACTAGAATTGAAATAACTGAAGCTATATGATCTCATATCAATGTCATCTTATTATCATTTGGATTATTGATATCAATACACATTTGGAAACTATCAATGCACAAAAACTGCATTTAATTCCATGTGTGAGTTAGTTATCTGTCAAAAGTGTGTGTCACTAGATAAGTACACTATTCATCACACAATAAATTGGTGTGTCTCTTTAAAAGAGAGGTGTTGGTCCAGCAGAGGATAATACTGTAATGATAATATTAATACAAATAACAACCAGCAGCAGCAGCCTGAACAATCCTGCAAAATAACCCCAAATAAAAAGACGCTTCCATCAACTACATCCACTTGACCTTGTTTTTCATCTGCCCCTGAAGAAAATATCACCATGACAACCATTCATTTTCTCAAACGCTTCAATTTGATGCGAAAAAGTAGTTTATTTACTGCTACTATCTGTGTGCAGTGTTCAGTGCCAACATGTCACCTACATGGAAGCAAATATGAAGTCTTTTTGGGCCCTACGAAGCTACACTTCATAATTAAAACACACAATTACAAACTATACAGTGACCATATTAAAGTTGCACTAGAACACACATACACACCCGCACACACACAACAGCATGAATTCCAATTGCAAAATCTAGATGCAACACAACCCTTTTATGAATTATTTTACAAATGTTTACGTTTTGTTTGACACTAAAATTTGTATTCTACTCGAATGTGGTTTAGTTTTCAGTCATGTAAAGATATCATAGTTGTATGAACATTTTAACACGTAATGTTAAAAAAAATTACCCCCAGGGTAGCAACTACGATATAAAGTATATACCATATTTTTCGGACTAAAAGGCGCACTTAAAATCCTTTCATTTTCTCAAAACTCCACAGTGTGTCTTATAACCCGGTGCGCCTAATGTACGGCATAATTCTGGTCGTGCTTACTGACCTCGAAGCAATTTTATTTGGTACATGGTGAAATGATAAGTGTGACCAGTAGATGGTAGCCATACATAAGAGATACGTGTAGACTAGAGATGTCCGATAATGGCTTTTTTGCCGATATCCGATATTCCGATATTGTCCAACTCTTATTTACCGATTCCGATATCAACCGATACCAATATATACAGTCGTGGAATTAACACATTATTATGCCTAATTTTGTTGTGATGCCCCGCTGGATGCATTAAACAATGTAACAAGGTTTTCCAAAATAAATCAACTCAAGTTATGGAAAAAATTTCATCATGGCACTGCCATATTTATTATTGAAGTCACAAAGTGCATTATTTTTTTTAACATGCCTCAAAACAGCAGCTTGGAATTTGGGACATGCTCTCCCTGAGATAATCCTAATACCCACTACAACTATGGGAAATACTATTCTTTGACTTTCACAAAGTGCTTTTTTTTTTTTAAACATGCCTCAAAACAACAGCTACCAAATCAATGAAGGCACACAGCTTCAGTCCAGAGTATACTAGAGTATACTTGCCAACCTTGAGACCTCCGAATTCAAGAGATGGGGGGGGGGGGGGGGTGTATATTGTAGCGTCCCGAAAGAGTTAGTGCTGCAAGGGGTAAACAACTTTAACACTGTTACAAATATGCGCCACACTGTGAACCCACACCAAACAAGAATGACAAACACATTTCGGGAGAACATCCGCACCGTAACACAACATAAACACAACAGAACAAATACCCAGAACCCCTTCCGGGACGCTACAATATACACCCCCCGCCCCCGACCCGCCCACCTCAACCTCATCATGCTCTCTCAGGGAGAAAATGTCCCAAATTCCAAGCTGCTGTTTTGAGGCATGTTAAAAAAAAATAATGCACTTTGTGACTTCAATAAGAAATATGGCAGTGCCATGTTGGTATTTTTTTCCATAACTTGAGTTGATTTATTTTGGAAAACCTTGTTACATTGTTTAATGCATCCAGCGGGGCATCACAACAAAATTAGGCATAATAATGTGTTAATTCCACGACTGTATATATCGGTATCGGTTGATATCGGAATCGGTAATTAAGAGTTGGACAATATCGGAATATCGGATATCGGCAAAAAAGCCATTATCGGACATCTCTACTTTTAAATATTTACATGATACCAATTGGCATAAGGATACATGGAATTAATTTCCACAGTTACTATGATGATACACACCTGTACATGTCAATGTCTCCGGATGACACAAAACCAATGGATACACTTTTAAAAAACATTTTGGATATTAAATCATGGATGGCAAATAACTAACTAAAATAATAATTTAATTTAAACAATTATTTTAGTAGCTTTAAGACCGTGCCTATGGGCATGAGTTCCTAAAACATTTTATTTTCACCTGTTTTCTGCTCCATTGTCAAGTATTCATCTTGTAACTGGTTATTTTGGCGAATAAGTATGGTGCTTCTCACTTTTTGATGACCTTTTGGTCAGATGAACGCGACCTGAACGCACAGCATATATATCAGGTTTATTTCCACATACAAAAGAGGCCTGGGTCGAATATGAAACATTTGTAATTGCACTGTTCACACTGGCATGAAAATACCCGATACAGGTCGCATATGGGCAAACAAATCGGTATTGAAATCTGGTCATTTCCCAACCAACAACGTGGATCCAAAGTTGGACATCAACGCTGTTTCAATTTACAAATACAAAACCCAAAACCAGTGAAGTTGGTGCGTTGTGCAAATCATAAATAAAAACAGAATACAATGATTTGCTTTTCATTTTTAACCTATATTCAATTGAATAGACTGCAAAGACAAGATATTTAATGTTGGAACAGACAAGCTGAATTTTTTTGGCAAATAATCTTAGAATTTAATGCAAAAAAGTTGGCACAGGGGCATTTTTACCACTGTTACATGGCATTTCCTTTTAACAACACCCAGTAAATGTTTGGGAACTGAGGAGACCAAATTTTGAAGCTTTTCAGGTGGACAGTTTCCAAAAATAATTTGAAATGTGGACTCGTCAGACCACAGAACACTTTTCCACTTTGCATCAGTCCATCTTAGATGAGCTCGGGCCCAGCGAAGCCGGCGGAGTTTCTGGGTGTTGTTGATAAATGGCTGTGGCTTTGCATAGTCGAGCTTTAACGAACTGTAGTTGACAGTGGTTTTCTGAAGTGTTCCTGAGCCCATGTGGTGAAATCCTCTACACACTGATGTCGCTTTTTGATGCAGTACTGCCTGAGGGATCGAAGGTCACGGGCATTCAATGTAAATTTTCGGTCTTGCCGTTTACGTGCAGTGATTTCTCCAGAGTCGCTGAACCGTAGATGGTGAAATCCCAAAATTCCTTGCAATAGCTTGTTGAGAAATGTTGTTCTTAAACTGTTGGACAATTTGCTCACGCATTTGTTCACAAAGTGTTGACCCTCGCCCCATCCTTGTTTGTGAATGACTGAGCATTTTATTAAAGCTGCTTTTATACCCAGTCATGGCACCCACGTGTTCCCAATTAGCCTGTCCACCTGTGGGACGTTTCAAATAAGTGTTTGATGAGCATTCCTCAACTTTCTAAGTCTTTTTTGCCACTTGTGCCAGCTTTTTTGAAGAATGTTGCACGCATCAAATTCCAAATGAGCTAATATTTGTAAAATATAACAAAGTTTACCAGTTTGAACTTTAAGTATCTTGTCTTTGCAGTCTATTCAATTGAATATAGATTGTGTGTGTGTGTGTGTGTGTGTGTGTGTGTGTGTGTGTGTGTGTGTGTGTGTGTGTGTGTGTGTGTGTGTGTGTGTGTATAGTCTACCGGTGAACAAGTTAGGACCGAAATCATGGTCCCAATACGGGACACCATTGCATCTAATAGAGAGCCAAATACTAGAGTCCGTGAACATTGCTCCAAAGTCAGGATTTTTTGTTGATTTACTGTGCATACCAACAAAATATTCAACAACAAAGAAAAAAAAAAAGCGTGAATGTGTGTGTGTGTGTGTATCTGTGTGTGTGTGTGTGTGTGTGTGTGTGTGTGTGTGTGTGTGTGTGTGTGTGTGTGTGTGTGTGTGTGTGTGTGTGTGTGTGTGTGTGTGTGTGTGTGTGTGTGTGTTATTGTATTTTGACCCTTCTTGAGAAGGAAAAGTGCCTTCCATATGAGGACCGGTGAACAATTTATGACCCAAATCATGGTCCCAATACGGAAAACCATTGCGTCAAAGTCAGGATTTTTTGTTGATTTAATGTGCATACAAACAAAATATTCAACAAAAAAAACAAAAAACTAAAAGCTTACATTTTTTATATTTGTATAGTATGTATACATTATTCCTGTTGTAAATACAAATCTTTATATATCTAAAAAGGGTGGTCCTAAAAAGGTAGGCATTTTTCGGAGGTCTCAAGAAGGTAAGAAATATACAAGCATGTGCGTGCATGTTTGTAGTACACATTGGCCCCCCAGACACATTTTTTCTCTCAATGTGGCCCCCAAGGCAAAATATTTGCCCAGCTCTGTTCTAGAATGTTCTGTTGTGTTCAGCAAAGTGTGCAACGTTGAAATATACAAGTGTGTGTGCGTGTAGGTGTGTGTGTGTGTGTGTGTGTGTGTGTGTGTGTGTGTGTGTGTGTGTGTGTGTGTGTGTGTGTGTGTGTGTGTGTTCTTGTATTTCAACCCTTCTTGAGACATCAACAAGGAAAAGTACCTTCCATATGAGGACTGGTGAACAATGTATGACCCAAATCATGGTCCCAATACGGAAAACCATTGCGTCTAATAGAGAGCCAAATACTAGAGTCTGTGAACATTGGTCCAAAGTGAGGATTTTTTGTGGATTTAATTTGTATATAAACAAAATATTAAACAAAACAAAAATTAACTAAAAGCTTACCTTTTTTATATTTGTATAATATGTATATATTATTAATGTTGTAAATACACATATTTATATATCTAGAAAGGGTGGTCCTAAAGAGGTAGGCATTTTTCGGAGGTCTCAAGAAGGTAAGAAATACAAGCATGTGCGTGCATGTCTGTACATACACATTGGCACCCCAGACACATTTGTTCTCTCAATGTGGCCCCCAAGGCAAAATATTTGCCCAGCTCTGTTCTAGAATGTTCTGTTGTGTTCAGCAAAGTGCGCAATGTTGAAATAAACAAGTGTGTGTGTGTGCGTGTGTGTGTGTGTGTGTGTGTGTGTGTGTGTGTGTGTGTTCTTGTATTTCCACCCTTCTTGAGACATCAACACGGAAAAGTACCTTCCATATGAGGACCGGTGAACAATTTATGACCCAAATCATGGTCCCAATACGGAAATCCATTGCATCTGATAGAGAGCCAAATACTGGAGTCCGTGAACATTGCTCCAAAGTCAGCATTTTTTGTTGATTTAATGTGCATACAAACAAAATATTAAACAATTTTTACTAAAAGCTTACCTTTTTTATATTTGTATAGTATGTATATATTATTAATGTTGTAAATACAAATATTTATATATCTAGAAAGGGTGGTCCTAAAGAGGTAGGCATTTTTCGGAGGTCTCAAGAAGGTAAGAAATACAAGCATGTGTGTGTGTGTGTGTGTGTGTGTGTGTGTGTGTGTGTGTGTGTGTGTGTGTGTGTGTGTGTGTGTGTGTGTGTGTGTGTGTGTGTGTGTGTGTGTGTGTGTGCGTTCTTGTATTTCGATCCTTCTTGAGACATCAACAAGGAAAAGTACCTTCCATATGAGGACCGGTGAACAATTTATGACCCAAATCTTGATCCCAATACGGAAAACCATTGCATCTAATAGAGAGCCAAATACTAGAGTCCGTGAACATTGCTCCAAAGTCAGCATTATTTGTTGATTTAATGTGCAGACAAACAAAATATTAAACAAAACAAAAAATTAACTAAAAGCTTACCTTTTTTATATCTGTATAGTATGTATATATTATTAATGTTGTAAATACCAATCTTTATATATCTAGAGGTCTCAAGAAGGTAAAAAATACAAGCATGTGCGTGTCTGTGTGCGTGTCTGTGTGCATGAGTGTGTTTGTGTGCGTGTGCATATATTCTACCGGTAAACAAGTTAGGACCGAAATCATGGTCCCAATACGGAAAACCATTGCGTCTAATAGAGAGCCAAATACTAGAGTCCGTGAACATTGCTCCAAAGTCAGGATTTTTTGTTGATTTACTGTGCATGCAAACCAAAGGCAGTTTTTGTATGTGTGTGTGTGTGTGTGTGTGTGTATTTGTGTGTGTGTGTGTGTGTGTGTGTGCATATATTCTACCGGTGAACAAGTTAGGAACTAAATCACGGTCCCAATACGGAAAACTATTGCGTCTAATAGAGAGCAAAATACTGGAGTCCGTGAACATTGCTCCAAAGTCAGGATTTTTTGTTGATTTACTGTGCATGCAAACCAAAGGCATTTTTCGTATGTGTGTGTGTGTGTGTGTGTGTGTATGAGTGCATATATTCTACCGGTAAACAAGTTAGGACCAAAATCATGGTCCCAATACGGAAAACCATTGCGTCTAATAGAGAGCAAAATACTGGAGTCCGTGAACATTGCTCCAAAGTCAGGATTTGTTGTTGATTTACTGTGCATGCAAACCAAAGGCATTTTTCGTGTGTGTGTGTGTGTGTGTGTGTGTGTGTGTGTGTGTGTGTGTGTGTGCATATATTCTACCTGTGAACAAGTTAGGAACGAAATCACGGTCCCAATACGGAAAACCATTGCGTCTAATAGAGAGCAAAATACTGGAGTCCGTGAACATTGCTCCAAAGTCAGGATTTTTTGTTGATTTACTGTGCATGAAAACCAAAGGCATTTTTCGTATGTGCGCGTGTGTGTGTGTGTGTGTGTGTGTGTGTGTGTGTGTGTGTGTGTGTGTGTGTGTGTGTGTGCATATATTCTACCGGTGAACAAGTTAGAACCAAAAT